>NC_041218.1:84001402-84002820 GCF_002837175.3 Physeter macrocephalus
CTCACGGGCCCAGCCGCTCCGCGGCATGTGGGATCTTCCCGGACCGGGGCACGAACCCGTGTCCCCTGCATCGGCAGGCAGACTCTCAACCACTGCGCCACCAGGGAAGCCCTACATGAATAAATCTTACATGCATTTTGCTAAGTGGAAAAAGCCAGTCAGAGCAGGCTACCTATTAAATGACTCCATTTATATGGCCTTCTGGAAAAAGCAACACAATGAAGATGGAAAACAGATCAGTAGTTGCTAGTTGTTGTTCAAGAGGGGTGGGAGGTTAACTAAAGAGAGGACACACAGGGAACCATAGATATATAAGTCTATAATATTAGAAAAAGGACCATCATCCAGGATGCTGGGGGATGCCACGATGGAATGCTGACTGTAAAAAATAAAGGTAACTCTCTTACCAACATGTGAGATGATAACCACACTGAAGGGGAAGTGAGGGACAAACTGCCTTAATTAATCTTGGAAAATGATGTTTGACTGGAACATTGGTCTAAAGACAAAAAGGAACTTATAAATAAACAAATATAATGAATGGTGGATTGTGGGACCCAGGTTTCTCAGTGTCAGAGAGGGAAAGTAGAAATGATAAAGAAGGAAAGGCTAATAGGTGAAGTAAGAAAGATAGCAGACTATGAGATCCCAGTGCTTCCCCCTCAAAACAACAACAACAACAAGCATAATAAATAACATCTACACAGCAATGAAAATAGCTCTGGGAGAGCTCTGAAGTATAGTAAAGGAGGTGCAGAAACACTTGGAGCCCAGACACTGAGGATGCCTACACAGAAAACATAGGAAGCATTTTGCTTGCATCACCCCATTCTCCAGTCTGGCACAGCTAGGTGACAAGAGGAATCCTCTTGGTGTTACTGCTCTCCATGGGAGAAAGAATATATAAACTGAAAGACAGGTCACTTGAAATTATCCATTCAGAGAAAAAAAAGAAAAAAGGAATGACATGGAGTGTTCTGCTGATGTTTTCCTCTAAGAGTTTTATAGTGTGTGGCCTTACACTTAAGTCTTTCATCCATTTTGAGTTTATTTTTGTGTATGGTGTTGTTAGGGAGTGTACGAATTACATTATTTTACATAGGCAGAACACGCTATGACATAAACCACAGCAAGATCCTTTTTGACCCACCTCCTACAGAAATGGAAGTAAAAACAGAAATAAACAAATAGGACCTAATGAAACTTAAAAGCTTTTGCATAGCAAAGGAAACCATAAACAAGATGAAAGGACAACCCTCAGAATGGGAGAAAATATTTGCAAATGAAGCAATGGACAAAGGATTAATCTCCAAAATTTACAAGCAGCTCAAGCAGCTCAATATCAAAAAACAAACAACCCAATCCAAAAATGGGCAGAAGACCTAAATAGACATTTCTCCAAAGAAGATATACAGACT
>NC_041218.1:84002937-84025191 GCF_002837175.3 Physeter macrocephalus
AAACAATAAATGCTGGAGAGGGTGTGGAGAAAAGGGAACCCTCTTGCACTGTTGTTGGGAATGTAAATTGATACAGTCACTATGGAGAACAGTATGGAGGTTCCTTAAAAAACTAAAAATAGAACTACCATAAAACCCAGCAATCCCCCTCCTGGGCATATACCCTGAGAAATCCATAATTCAAAAAGAGTCATATACCAAAATGTTCACTGCAGCACTATTTACAATATCCAGGTCATGGAAGCAACCTAAATGCCCATCGACAGACGAATGGATAAAGAAGATGTGTTACATATATACGATGGACTAGTACTCAGCCCTATAAAAGGAACGAAATTGGGTCATTTGTAGAGATGTGGATGGATCTAGAGACTGTCATATAAAATGAAGTCAGAAAGAGAAAAACAAATATTGTATATTAACGCACATATGTGGAACCTAGAAAATGGTACAGAAGAACCGGTTTGCAGAGCAGAAATTGAGACACAGAAGTAGAGGAAAAACGTATGGACACCAATGGGGGAAAGCCGTGGGTGGTGGTGGTGGTGGGATGAATTGGGAGATTCGGACTGACATGTATACACTGATGTGTATAAGATGGATGACTAATAAAAATTTTTTTGAATTATGTTTCAAAAATTGTCTTTCATTAATAATTTTGCTACAAATCCTATGACCATTTCCTCTAAAAATGGAACTAAGTTCAACTTGTGCAAATCAGTTTAATTCTGCTCCAAGTAACTTTCAGTATGAGGACTGATGTTGTGGGTATGAATAATAATTTGAATTGGTGAGTGGTCTTTCACATGGTAATGCACATGCTATTGTTGACAAGCAATTAATTTTGACCGTTTTCTATTTAACAGCAGGCTGCAGAAAATCCATACTCATAAAAGTATGTGTTAGCAAACAGAAACAGAGTGAATTCTCAAAGCCACTTCTCCAGGTAAGGGTAGCTTATGTTAAGGAAACCCAGAATTCTCTGACATTTCTTTGAAATCATGTCAAATCTTTTCTTTCATCTTCAAGGCTGACATAATCTTTGGCAAGGTATACCTTATTGATGTTGTCTTTGTCAGGCAAGAAATGAATAAGAAATCCACATTTCAGTTCTGAGGTTGTCTGAGCAGAAGTTATCTTCAAAAGAAGGGTGCAGGGTTCCCGGGTGTCTTTAGATTCTTGCTGTTAGTGAAGCTGATATATAGACTCTTGACTTCATTCTGCAGAAATAGTTTCAGCGTAGGAAATTTCACAGGCTGTTGGTCTCCCATCTCCTCCTCTAGGGTAGCAACTTATACAAATAGACTAAATATTTCAGGAGAGACCATAATATTGCCTACAAGGCCAAGGCAAAAATATCCACCAAAAAAGCTGTGTTAAGTGAACTCTGATGTATATCAGTTCAGAAAATGGAATTTCCTTTGAATTTTGTGACAAGTCAAAGTCCTTAATGGGAAAAGAAACTGACCTCAAGTAATTTAATGGGGGAAAAAAGCACCACCCCATTTTTCTGGGATGTATATTGGGATAGATTATAGATAGAAAATTAAAAGAACCACGGATTCTGAGTCTTACTGCTTCTAGGATATTATATAAGGAATCATGTACCTATGTTTACCAGTCTTGATGTTTTCTGGCAATACTCACACTCAGTTATTTAGCAAGCATTAGTGGTAACTTCTCTGATAAAATACCTTGCTCCCAAACTAAAGCTACAGTCTCAGCTTTTACGTCTCCTACACAAATGTGAGACAGATCTAATATGCCCACTGCTGCATGTTGCATTCATGAAATCCCATTTTATGCTACAGGGAAGGGAGGTGAAAATGTTTCTATTCTGGGCAAACAGTACACAGCAGAGTTAATGCAGAGGTGCCTAAAGGTTTCCCATCTCTATCCATCACAACCCAATTTTATCTTCAATTTTGTGACTTTGCCCATGTGAACTTAAGCATGTGGCAGAGAATTAACCTGTTAGAGTTCTGTAGGACTCTTTTTGGAATTAGTCATTTTACAAACTTGTCCATGAGAAGGATTTTTTTTAAAAAACAAAATTCCCTTTATGCCTCTTTGATGTCTCTTCCTTTCTTAAGAACTTACTAAAGGTCACAAGAAATAGATTCAAATATTCCACTGTTTTAAACAAAGGCCCCCAAACCTCCTGCCATGGTAGACTTTGTTCTGGATTTCAAACTAAAACATGAAGCATTTCCCCCAGTTGTTTCAATAACATATAACAAAGATTTGAACTTGCCACACTTGCTTAGAGAAGAAATCACCACTGAGAAAATGTTCTGCTTTATTTTTTCTCACAAGAGAAATCAGGTTATTTTAAATTGATTTCTAAAACTTAGGAACATTCATTTAGTCAACTAAAAATCAACATGGAGATTTACTCACAGGAGATTCCATTTTTGGTGAACTCAGACTGAGAGGTGGTAGAAGCTGAGAGATGAGCTTAGGATTCAGGTGGTAGGGGAGTGAAATTTTACTTGAATCTGGGTCATCAAATCTTCTTTTGAAATTTTTTGACTTAGGACCACTATATTCCTAAAAAATACCTTCCTAAAATCTTTTGGGAGGGATAACAATTATAAGCTAACTATTTCTGTGTCTTCATAATTATCCTGTGGTTGGAGAAGGTTAAACAGCAGGAGAATCTCACAAATCTCTGCTCAGGGAGATGGCTCAAGTTGTTCAGGCTGACTGGAGACAAATCAGAGTCAAAATTTTATTTTTATCTCATCCAAATTGTCCTATAAAATGTGTTGCCTTCCTCGCTCTTTCTCACTTTTCCCCCTTCTTTTCCTCAAATTAAGATTTTTATGTGTAAATGGTGTCAAAAGAAAATTCAAGGTTTTACTTGATATTGGATATTTTACTGGGTGAGAAATAAATTGCTCTTGAACAAGGAGGCTTCAAAACCAAAAGTGGTAAGAAGTTTGTTTCAGGGTTACAGTAAGGCTTATGGAGCATAAAAGAGGAAGTTCATAGAGCTTAATTCTCATTGGTTTGGACAAGCAGTTTACTTAAGTCATTGCTGATTGGCTACAATGTGCTGTGTAATCCGGACAAGGAAACTTCATTTACAGCTTAAGTGAGTATTTCAGTAAATGGACTTTTATGAGTTTTGCTAAGATCTGTGTGGGTCATTGGCTTGGAGGAAAAGGTAGGTCCTTGGCCTCCATTTTGATTTTTATATAATAAGGGATTATATTATAGTCCTACAGCTTCCTTTTTTATTTCTAGATTGGAATAATAAAACATGGGGTAGTTTAAAAATGTGTTTCAATCTTGAGATATTTCCATGTAGGAACTGGTAAATACTTGACATAAGGAAAAAGCCTTGCTCTGGTTCTCCTGAGCTATCTTTGGTCTGAATTACAGTTCCCTTGGTAATGATATGACTCCCAAAGTGTAATATATTTCTTAAAACTATGCAATAAATTTAGAGCTGGGAGAGAATTCCCTGGGTCTGGAGAGACATCTCCATTGAGAGAGACAGATTCCTGAAAAAAAGTTGACGTATGGCTGCCTATTTCTACATGTATAGGCATGACTTTTGCCCAGAGAACTCATTACTGGCAACTGTTTTTGACACATTGTGGCTGGTACCCTCCAACTCCCCCTTTTCCATGGACTAACCTCATTATTGGAACAATTGACTGCTCAAAAAATTCTCTAGATTCTGGAGGGTGGGGATGGCATGGGGCTAGGTGGTTTTACAAAGTGGTGGCAATCTGCCACCTTTTCTAATTCTACCTACCTCATCAACCATTGGTCTTGGTTTCTGCCTTATTGCCTGACTACTTGATCCAGGTTTAATCAGTTAGTGCTTCACCTGTATACAAAGGCAAGTTGATGGACCATAAACCATTCACAGGTAGGCTGCCAAATTTTAATCTATGTGTAAAATTTATTTTTGTTTTCACTGAAGACACATGCTGTTATGTTGCTGTTTGTCATACTGACTTTTTAAACAAACAGGTTGTAAAACATGATATAAGGCAGTTTATAATTTAAGGGGTAAGGAACATAGTGTCATAAAACCTCGGAGCCAGACCTACATAGTATTTACTTGGGTTATCAGATAGTTTTGTCGGGTGCACAGCAGAAGAGAGTAGTTACATCAGGGAAAACAGCTCTGCTAAGCAACGACATAGTTCTACAGGATGATTGACTAAATAGCACAATAACTGTGGATCGTTTTCTATAACATATATTCTGCAATTTGCTATCTGTCAGTCAGTATTTGCCTCTTAACCCTTCCAAGCTGGAGAAAAAAAAGTCTAGTCTATTTATTCTAATCCCCTTCTTTTGGAAATGAGTATACTCACAGCCAGAGGGAATGGTAAAGCAATTGCCCAAACTCATTGTTTTCTTGGTCAACCTAGGCAGACTGCCAATTGTGAAACCATGGAAATGTTAAAAAAAAAAAAAAGAAGTCTAGATATTCATTCCCAGAGCTGAAATTGTTAGCATATCTGAAGCATCTGTATTGGTGGTAACTGTCAAACTTTGCATTGCAAAATTCAAAGCCAGAACTTGAGTGGGATATTAAATATGAGGATTCTGTTCTCAAGCACTGTAAAAAGTAAAAAAGAAACTAAATGCCCGAAGGCAAATATATTGCACTGACATTTGAAACTCTTACAATAGATTTTATTTATTATGCTTTCTAAAAACAGAGAACTAGAAATACACATTTCATTTTGCAAGGTGAGATATAGTCTCTCTATGACAATAAAAATGTAAAAATAAGGTATTTTATGTATTGAAATCCCAATGAATTTGAAATTTGCAAATGATCTCTTTCAGAGGACCTCAGGACAATAGTTTAAAAACCTCTGGTGACTATATAATGATTCATATCCAGAAAGTGCTTGAAAATTGTTAAACACTGATGGTTTGTAATACAAGTTGAAATAGTCCAAATTGAAATGACCTCTGGTGAATTGGACTGGGGCTGAAAAAACTGTTTTGCCAGGGATCATGTTAAGTGAGTGCTAGCAAGCAGAGAGACAGGTGTTTCCTGTTCCCAACCACATGGCATAACCATATAGATTAGCTGCAGGGAATCTAGCCAGAATATTTTTTTAAAACCTAATTCAATTTACCACCACTCATGTGGAAATTGGTTTAGGTTTAAATTATATTCTAAATAATTTGGAACTCATAATTAAGATTTATATGCTTTTCTTTATTCCTAATATAGCAATACTGTACAGTATCCCAGAATCAAAAATGATAATAACAGAATGGGCTCTTGAACTATCTCATTCAAACTCTGTTAATATAGGTATTCTCTCTACTCTTGCCCTGGAAGATAGGCCACCATCCTCCGCTTGAACACTTCCTGTGTAGGGAAGGGAGGAGGAGAAACTCAAAGATGATTGAGATAGACAAATTCACTCTTTTAGACACCTCTGAGGCTACTGTTTATTGCTGACTGTTCAGATACTTAAACTAGAGTTAAAACATTAAGTGCTACATATGCAAAATGAGAAAACATCTTATTTATACATCCTGCCTCTTTAAGTTGGGCATATATTAAATATATTAATGCCAACTTGGATTACCACACAATATTGCTTTTACATTCCTCAAAGAATTTTGTTATGTCTAACGGAACACTAAATTGGAAGGGATGTTTTCTAGGAATAGCACTAACAATGACATGCAGTGATTAAGTGTTATCTGTATACCTGTAGCTCTCATTCCCATGGAACACAGCCATCAATACACTATGGGATGTTGAGCATTGCAGGGCCCTTAAGGAAGAGAATTTCCAGATTCTGTATCACTGCCCTGCCACATACTATAGTAAATCATCTGATTAGGTGTGTAAAAGAGTGACAGAGGCTGTCTGAGTTTTGTGGCACCCCATTGGGTTATAGAGGGGTTGGTCTTGGGGTGTCACCGAGGAGAGAATGACATAGGGAATTTCTAAAATAGCATTGGCTACGGGTTGAAGACTGTGTGGAAATGATGGTCCCTCAAAGGAGCAGATTCCCGCCCCCCCATATTCTCTTCCTATTAAGAAGTAAAAAAGTAATTACAACACTATATTATCTGGGGTGCTATGAAGGCTCTAAGAAAGATGCATAAATCTAGTGATGGGACAGCACAGGTCAGTGTTCTAGTTTGTGGGAGTCGGAGACTCATGTGTCAAATCCCAGCACCACTACTTCAGTCCCGGACCTTTGGACAATTTATTCAGCTTCTCTGTGCCTCAATTTCTTCATCTATAAAACAGAGATAATAATCCGTAGTAAACAGAGTTGAGGTGATGAGTAAATGAGTAAACTCTGGCACAGAGTTTTCACTTGGTGAATGTATTATTATTTTTATTATTATAAAAATATTCTTAAACGTCATTAAGGGTGTTCTATGTGTTTTGTTTAGTTTCCACTTATAAGGGAACATACATTTCTGGCTCTCTACTCTGATTTGTGTGTGGCTTTGGCTATGAAACCCTAAAAGATGTTGAGTATTTTGGTGGAAGAGGCAGAGATTTCCTTCTTTCCTCTTCTCTCTCTCTCTCTCCTCCCCCTCTACCTTACCCCCATCCTCTACTCCCCCCTCTTTATTCTTGCTGAGTCCTCAGTTTAGTGGGACCTCACATTTAAGCACTGAGGATCTGCCCACACAGGTAGTAATTTCCTGAGCTGCAGGCTGAAAGCACAAAGACTGGCACGTGGTGGCTGGAACTTCCTCCACTCTGGACAGATGTGAGCATAATTTTGGCCAAAAGGCAAGGGGGTGGGAAAGGGAGAGATTTCTCACGGCAGTGCTTTGCTGGTGTCTTTCAAGAGGGAAAAAAGATTATACCACTAGGTTAAAAAGCAAGACTAAACCACAGTTATGTAATTTTGAAAGATTCCTAAATCTGTATTGGCATTATTTTTAAAACATTAAACTTCAAAGAAATAACCAAAGAATTTCTCCTGACCTCATACTACATATAGTCCATTAAAAATTCAATTTGTAAAACATATTTCAAAAGGTTATTCTCAGGAGAATATGCCTCAGTAAAGACCAGACACATGGA
This sequence comes from Physeter macrocephalus, assembly GCF_002837175.3. Classification (NCBI taxonomy): domain Eukaryota; kingdom Metazoa; phylum Chordata; class Mammalia; order Artiodactyla; family Physeteridae; genus Physeter; species Physeter macrocephalus. Next base: position 84,009,989 of record NC_041218.1, read on the forward strand.
ATATTTCAACTGTGTGGGGCTCTTCATTTTTTTTTTCTTTTTCTTCACATACAGGATAGGACTCCTAGATGAATAAAGAGACGGTGTATTTTCCAGGACTAAATTATCTTTGAGCTGTGATCAAGCATGAGAAATTTCCACCCTGAGGAAAAATACTTGAAGATTGCCAAATGAATGTAAGTTCATGGGTAACACTACTTTTCTACTGTAAACATACTGAATTCCAAATATATTTTCAATGGAAAATACCCAGGAATTCCTAAGTTATGTATTTTCTGGGAATAAATAGATTGGTGATCTTCATATACATTTCAGTGTGGCAAAACCTTCAGAGATTTTCTAATCCAAAGTTCCCATTCTGCAGATAAGTAAACAAAGACCTAAATGTATTCTAACTTTGTGACAGAAAATAGCTTTGTGTTTGAGTGCTAACTAAAGCCAACTGCTAGTGCCTGTGTGCAAATTTCTTTTGGGAAAGATTAAGAGGTTAAGTTCAGATTCCGCTGGAAAAGGTGCTGTGATCCATTAGCATCTGCCCCAGACTCAGGATCAGGTATAAGAAAGCAAGAACGTCATGTGGTTGATGATGGTAGTTGCTGATTACCAACAGGAGAGCCTTTAAAATCAGTTAAGGTCTGGCAATGGGTCATGGTGCTGCTTCTGCTTTTCGAGTAAGTGTAGGCTCATTTCTTAACATTTCTGCACGTCAATTTCCTCATCAATCCAGTAGGAATAAGTTATTTATTGGGAAGAGATTTACTGATATAACCAGAGCTTTCTCTACAGTCCTAGATTTACATTTCAGAATCAATGATCCTTTGTTTCACATTGGCTGACCTCTTCTCCAGGCTGGATTTGGTAGCCCATGCCTATGATAGTGAAAAAGACACTTGAGGGAAGCTGTGAAAAATTTGGTATGGCCAAATATACCAAGAAAATGAAGAGCATTGAGCAAAAGTCACATGGAAGGAAAACATGAGGAATATCACTCTATATGAATGTAAATACTGCTTATAAGAAATCTGAAGAGCCGTATAAAAACCACCTCTGTGGAGCTTCCTCCAAGAGCAGGCTGGAGAAATAATGGCCATATCAAGCCTGTCAGAGGGTGGCTGTATTTTGTGCTGGAAAAACAACACTTCCGTAAGAACAGCAAATTGGTGTCACTGAGTGAGAAAAGTTGGAAGACTGCAGGTAAGCCAGGACCAGGATAACAAGCATGACAGTGGAGAGCTGTCCTGTCAACAGTTTTGATCATGTGAAACAAAATGGTGGCATCAAAATAGAAACTTCTCTCCCTTTAAAGCTACAGATAAAATTTGAAAATACATATCTTACCTATAGATTTATAGCTAAAATATGGACTTATCTGCTTCTGTGGACCATGCATGTGAGAAAATGTGCAACACTAAAGAAAAGTCTTTCAACATGCTGTGGCTAGTATGAGTATCATCTTTGTGGCTCTCTTCGGTAACACAGATAATTTCCAATAAATGTTGGGTTTTTAATAATGAAAATTGTTTCAGTGGTCAGTTTATACTTGATCCTATTTTCCTGTTTCTAAGCTGTGGTATAAGAACTAGATTGTAAAAAGAAGTTGTTGCGAGAGTTGTGAAGATGGAGAATTTATAAAATGACCAAGTGCAAAGGAAATCTATAGTTGAGAGAGAGGTGTAATCATATTCTCTCAACCTGGGGAGAAAGTGAAATGCGGACAGGCCATAATAAGGTTACTAGAACTGCTCAAGCCCAAAAAATTCCACAAGAAAGACAAGACAATTTTTAGAGCTGGAGAGAACATTTAAAATGTTACTGACTATTTTAAACACACTTGTATAAAACACGTACGTTCATGTTTGACTTGGCAGGTGAAATTGATATTTTTGTGTCACATGAGACTTTCTATTCTAACCTACATAAGTATTTATTATTATTAGTTTTAAATATTTACTAAGTACCTACTCTATGCCAGGCACTGATAATTTCTTTCAACTATTTTTGATGATTAGGAAAAATAAATTTATGGCACCTGAGAGGGTAACTCCTCACTGAAGGGTAGCTATTATTTTTCCCACATCCAAACTGTTAGGAAGGGATAGAGTATGAACTGGAATCAAGCCTGTGCTCTTTTTTCTACTATGCTATGTTTGAATTTCTGAAAACCAGTCATATTATCTTAATAGTCTCCTGATGGATGACTCATTTTTACCTTTCATTATTTTTCCCATCCCCGATTCTTATTTTCCCGCTTTACTATATTATTGCAGGCCCCCCCAAATAATCCATTACTTATTTTCATAATAAAAGCTACATTTATAGGTGTTATTGTCTTTATTACCTCATAGCAGATTGAAGGAAATTAGATACTAATGGCAGAAACTCATGTTTATTATGAGTAGGACACACACACACACACACACACACACACACACACACACACACACCTGGTAATACCCTATTGTCTTATTTTTAATGTAGGCCATTAACTGGTAAAACTTCTATAATCTCTATTACTTATGTTGTATCATATATTATGGCATATATTAAACTATCAAAAGATGGCATTAATCTTGAAGTTCCCTTTAAAAATGATTTAGGGCGTCGAGTGTATGGTGACGTATGGTAAGTAGACTTTTGGTGATGATCACTTTGTAATGAACACAGACGTCGAATCATAACGTCAGCACCGGAAACTTACATAATGTCATATACCAAGTTTACCTCAATTAAAAAAATAAATAAGGTTTAAATATGCTATCAGTACAATGTGTTTGTAAATGAATAAATATAAATCGGTCACTATACGGTGAATGAAGATCTGGTTAGTGTGTAAACAACTGGACAGAATAGACTCTCAGAGTAAGGGAAGATATTTTAAACAGAAAAGACTTAAATTTTACTGTGCAAATGCTTTTGAGTTTAATTAGGTCCCATTTGTTTCTTTTTACTTCCATTACTCTAGGAGACTGATCGAAAAAGATACTGCTTCAATTTATGTCAAAGAGTGTTCTTCCTATGTTTTCCTCTAAGAGTTTTATAGAATCAGGTCTTACATTTAGTTCTTTAATCCATTTTGAGTTTATTTTTGTGTGTGGTGTTAAAGAATGTTCTAATTTCATTCTTATACATGTAGCTGTCCAGTTTTCCTAGCACCACTTATTGTAGAGACAGCTTTTCTTCATTGTAGAGTCTTGCCTCCTTTGTCATAGATTAATTGACCATAGGTGCATGGGTTTACAAAATGAAAAGACAGCCCACAAAATGGAAGAAAATATTTTCAAACGATGCCAATGATAAGGGATTAATCTCCAAAACATATCAATATCAAAAAAACCCCAACCCAATCAAAATATAGGCAAAAGAACTAAATACACATTTCTCCAAAGACGACATACAGATGTTCCGAAATCATATGAAAAGATGCTCAACATTGCTAATTATTAGAGAAATGCAAATCAAACTAACAATGAGATGTCACCTCACACTGGTCAGAATGGCCATCATCAAAATGTCTACAAACAGGGCTTCCCTGGTGGTGCAGTGGTTGAGAATCCGCCTGCCGATGCAGGAGACACGGGTTTGAGCCCCGGTCCGGGAAGGGAAGATCCCACATGCTGCAGAGCGGCTGGGCCCATGAGCCATGGCCCCTGAGCCTGCGCGTCCGGAGCCTGTGCTCTGCAATGGGAGAGGCCACAACAGTGAGAGGCCCACATACCACAAAAAAAAAAAAAAAAAAAAAAAAAAAAGTCTACAAACAATAAATGCTGGACAGGATGTGGTTAAAAGGGAACCCTCCTACACTGTTGGTGGGAATGTAAATAGGTACAGCCACTATGGAGAACAGGGTGAAGGTTCCTTAAAAAACTAAAAATTAGAGCTACCATATGATCCAGCAATCCCACTCCTGGGCCAATATCTGGAGAAAACCATACTTTGAAGTTATACATGCACCACAATGTTCATTGCAGTGCTGTTTACAACAGCCAAAACATGGAAGCAACCTAAATGTCCATTGACAGAGGAATGGATAAAGAAGATGTTGTACTTATGCATAAGGGAATATTACTCAACCAGTAAAAAGAATGAAATTATGCCATTTGCAGCAGCATGGATGGACCTATCTTATCTTACCTTGCTTATCATACTAAATCAGTCAGACAAAGACTATGATATTGCTTATATGCAGAATCTAAAAAAAAATGATACAAATGAACTTATCTAAAAAACAGAAACAGACTCACAGACTTAGAAGACCAACTTACGGTTACCAAAGGGGAAAGCGTGGGGGGAGGGATCAATTGGGAGTTTGGGATTGACATATATACACTACTATATTTAAAATAGATAACCAACAAGGACCTACTGGAGAACATAGGGAACTCTGCTAAATACTCTGTAATAACCTAAGTGGGAAAAGAATTTTTTAAAGAATAGGTTACATGTATATATAGGTATAACTGAATCACTTTGCTGTACACCTGAAACTAACACAACGTTGTAAATCAACTATATTCCAATATAAAATAAAAATTTAGAAAAGACTTAGATTTTATACTATATTCCCATAGTTTTGTATTGTCAACAAGATAGCTTGCTTCAAACTGGAGGACCAAACATTATTTTACCCAGGAAGGCAAGTGGATGTTTATGAGGAAGCCAGAATGCAAAATCCTGTGTTATTTCCATTACAGGGAATATTGTCCTGCCTAAGGTTCTTCTTTTTTTTGTTAAAATATTCAAAAACTATCCTTTAAGCACTACCATTGTCAAACTCTTTATTTTCAGAAAATAATCATATGTGAGAATCAAAAGAAAAATATGTGCTGTATATTACAGTTTCCTCAGTGAAAGCTGTCATGTGCAAACCTCATTAATCTCATTATTCATTTAATGGGCACTTATAGGAAGTTATCTTAGTTGTTTTTGTTGGGATTTGTTTTACTATGAATAAACTCTTTTTGGATGGATTAGATTAAAAATGCTAATATGAACTCGACAAAAAAAACCAGAAATGTAGAGCATCCTCCTCCCATACATGGAAGGAAGCTAGACATACAGTCATATTCCTATATTATATATGGTATATGTTTATATTATTCAGTTTTATGATGGTTATTTTCATTTAAATCTGAAATTACTATATGACTTTTAAAAATTAAAAATATAAAAAGGGAAGAGAATAATCATCCTAAGTCCATCACTCCAAAGTAATTATTAATATTTTATTTTCTTTTGTTGCTTTTCATCAATGGACTGCACAGTGTGTCAAATTTTCACTTAACATTATACCATTATTAGCATTATCTCATCTCCTAAAAGGTCTTTGAAAATGTATTCCCCACTTTTTGTCTATAACAAATGAAATTTAGTCATTCTATTATTAGACCTAGAGTTCTAGGTTTTGTTTATTGCAAATAGATTTACATTAGCTAAAAATATAAAGTGTATATAAAATTTTATATACACTTATCGTTGATACCTCACTTAGAATAAATTCCTTGAAACAGAATTGCAGGGTACTAAATGATGATCACATCTAAGGCTTTTGATACATTCAGTTTTTGTGTGGTCAACTGCTAGAAAGCAGATTTGCTTTAATTCTATTTCCTTCTAGCTTGTTTTCATAATTTATACCTAAATCCTGAACAAGCCTAGATTTTGCTGCTGTTGCTATTATTTTTATAGAAGATGAGACTATTAATCATGTATTTTCCTAAGTTATCACATGGTACGATTCATTTTTAAAATATGCTTTTTAGGTAAGATACTAATGTATCATAGCCATAAAATATTGGGATTCTGAATACTCTATGCATATTTTTGCTGATATCCATTATCCAGAAAATTCTTGTGGAAATAGTTCTCTCAGTTTATTAGAGGAAGCAAAAGGGCAAGTTCATTTCTGGAAGATCTGTTCAGGGCTGCAGAGGCCTAGTGTAGAATGAACAAATATTTGTTGAAGTTTGTAAATAAATAGTTGTTGAACTGAATGCTATGTAAAACTTATGAATCAAAAGCTCTCCCAGGATGGTTTATGGAACGCCATTAATTTTCTTATTATGACATAAAAAATAGAGGACACTTACTGAAATATTTGAATTTAAAGGACCAGAAGTTGATACAACTGAACTAATCAGAAGTTGGTACTGATCCCATGGAGGCACAGAACCACTCTTTGCCACTTTTTATTTTCCCATTATTGGCCTGTTATCTGTTCTGTCATCTAGTATCAACTGTCACTCATAAAACTGACACTACACCCTTATCTGGACCTTTAAGGAAATCATACTTGGTGGCTTTGTTGTCTGTGCAAATGCAGAAGTTGTTGAAAAATCATATAACCCATGTAATTAGGATGACATTGTAGCAAACACACAAGAGAGACCTGGGTTACAATTTCCTGATTCTCCAAAAAACAATTTCTTTTGTTGTCTTGCTGTTTTCAAGTCACCTTATTCTTTTTTTTTTTTTTTTTTTTTTTCGGTACGCGGGCCTCTACACTGTTGTGGCTTCTCCCGTTGCAGAGCACAGTCTCCGGACGCGCAGGCTCAGCGGCCATGGCTTACGGGCCCAGCCACTCCGCGGCATGTGGGATCTTCCCGGACCGGGGCACGAACCCGTGTCTCCTGCATTGACAGGCGGACTCTCAACCACTGCGCCACCAGGGAAGCCGTCAAATCACCTTATTTTTAAGAGCTATATTCTCAAAATACTTAAACCCTGTAAATTCTCAGGGGTTAACTATAGCTGTAGGGGAAATTATGCATTGGAATAAAATTTCAATAAAATCTCATAGGCAAAATTTGGGCAGTTCATTTTAGATCAATTCCAGAAAGGATGAATATTTTTGTGTGTGCAGTTCCAGATAATTTCACCATAGACATCATCTCTGAGAGCTTAGGATTTATGCTGATTTTTATTATAGTCATAATGAATCTGTTGTATTGCTACTAGAACTGACACAGGGCACGTTAATAGTCTGAGCAAACTGTATTCTTAAAATAACAACAATAATAATAATAATTTTATTTGGTGAAGGTTAAATTAATTGCTCATAGAAAAATATTACAAGAAACTTTGCCTCAATTCTGTTTCTACTCATTATGAGCCTTTTATTCAACAATGTTTTTTTGGTGTGACTGAGCTGGATGTTGAATAGAGTAATGGTAACAATGCCTATAAGTAACTGAGGTACTACTATGTGTCAAACCCTTCACAATTAAAATTAACAAACACTCTATGTTCGACATTAGCAATCTATTTCTCATATTAGGAAAATATGCTAAAACAATTAAGTAATGTGCCTAAATCCCAAGGCTTATAAGTAATAGAATCAAGATTTCAAACCCAGATTTGAACGACTCAAAAGTCCTGCTCTCTTCCACTATGATACATTATCTATACTTGATGAAAAGGATCCCGGCAATGTTGAATCAGAACTTAGTTTAAGTGACACACATGTGACATCAGTGCTTGATGTGAGGAGAAGTATCATGTATTTTCTATGTGAAGTTAATGCATTGCAACAGCTGGAAAGTCACATCATATTTCTGTGAGACTCTAGACCCAGAGTGCCGAGGAATTCTTGCATCTGTGTCAGTTGTTATGAAACCACAGAGCACGTGAGCCACAGGGCTAACAGCCTCACTCTTTGCCTATAATAATACAGTTAAAGAATATTGGTCCAAAATTTGTCTCCACACAAAATAATCTATGTGTAACCCTAGTTCTGTGTTTCCTCTCTCAACTATTTATAGAAAGATTTTTTTCTTTTGGCTATATATCTTTTATTTGTTAAATGCTTACAGTATAGTAATACATTAAGCAACTTGAATAAAGTTTGTGACATGATCTTAGAAACATGATTTATGGCTATGGAGTTGCCTTATCATGGCTGGTGGCTTGTAGCAATAAAAAAATTGTCAAAATCAGGTTGCCATTATGCTCCCAGTTTAAAGACAAAAATTTAGCCTAAAAAATATACATAACATGGCTTAGTAGTATAGACACAGCCATAGTATTCTCAGTCTAGGCTGAATTGCCTTAAATTGGTAAACAGTTTCTTCATTGCTTTTATTTTTTACTTTTTAAATAATTCTACATTTCTTATTGTATTAAAAAATATAAGCATAATGAATATTTATTGTAAATGAACAAAAAATTCAATATGTAATTACAAAGTTCCTCTCCCCCCAGTACTCTCTGCCCCCGGCCCAAATGGTATCTTGTGATATATCCTATTTTTAATTTGTTCATTTAATGCACTGAGGCAAATTCCAAGGACTAATTTATCTCCATTTTCTTTAACAGCATCATAAAATTTCAAAGGGTTCAAGCAAATGAATCAAAAAATAAGTCTTCTGTTATGAATAATGTTGGTCAGAACTCTTAGTTACAAAGACAGAAATCAATTTGTAACAACTTAATCAGTAATAAGTAACGTATTGGACATATATTGTGGTAGCACAGAGAACTGAAAGAAAAGCTAAACCACCAAACCTCAGACAAGACAGCTCCCAAGTCAGACCAGTTCAAACTGGGCAACAAATGCCTGTAAGATTTTGTCTATCACTGGTTCCTATTTCTTCCTGTGAGTCACCTTTATTATCTTAACCATAGATGGACTTCTCCACGAGATGGGGGTGGAAACAGCCATCTGCATCTCTGTCCTCAAATACTCTCACCTCTGAAGCTAGAGAAAGGGGACTACCTCTGCTGTTTAAAAAAATCCTTTCAAAAGATTCTGCCTTTCAAAAAAGGGCCAATTTGGGGTACTTGCCAACATGAACCACTATGCCTGGGGGAATAAAATATCACTTTTGACCCAGCTCGGGTCTCTGCTCTGTCTCCAATGCCTTGCAATGGACAATTCTCAACAAGTATTTATGGAATTAATATCCCAAAGACAACTTTATTAAAATAGGAACATTGAAAAAAAGCCCAAGTACTTAAAAAACATCCTGTGTCTGTAATCTGCAATTATTACTGTAATTTTACAACATGATGTATGTGTTCTCTGCAGTCACAATATATTAAAATGTAATTCTGACAAGATTATTTCTACATAATCATCAAATCCACCATTTAATCAACCTGTTGTTTGTTATTTAACATTAATTAAAAGGCAGATGACGGCATGCCCAGTTTATTGAGCATATGACAAAGTCAGCTCCTCAACTGGTTTAAAGCACTGAATAAACTTTTGTTTTTTGAAAATTAACAGTTTAAAATCTGTAATCTATCCTTCCTTCCTTCCTTCTAGAAACACTCACTGAACATATACTAAGTGTGAGGCCCTGGTCCAGGTGCTAGAAATAGAGCTGTTTATAAGACAAATCCTTGTTATCCTTGAGCTTATATTATAATTAGAGGAGTCAAAAATACAAAAATATGCAAATCAATATCAGATATTGAAAAGAGTTATTAAGAAGGTACAGATACTAGAATAAAGCAAGAGAGTAATGGCATACAAGGAGCTGATATCTTAGGCATGGTGCCCAGGTCAGCTAGTTCTCTTTGAATGCTGTTTGAGCAAGACCTAAATGAGGGAGAGAGACATGAAAGTAACTCAGGGCAGAGAGATCACGTGTATAAGGACCCTAAGGAAAGGATCCAGTGCTCAGAAAACTGCAAGATATCTACTGAGGATTGAGGAGGCCTGAGAGTAGTAGGAGATGGGGTTGGATCATGTAAGGCTTTATAGACTATGTAGGAAGTAAAACGATCTGATTTTTGCTTTAAATCATCTCTATGACTGTTAGCTATCTATTGTGTTGAGACTATTTTGTTAGGAGAGCGTGTCTACAGAGTGAAGTGGAGGGACTCCAACAACTCTATAATTATTAATATATTAATTTTTGCCTAGCCTCTATTTTGCTAGCAACCTTTATTCGGTGACTTCAAATAAAATAAATTCTCTGCAAGAAATTTAAACTTCATTGCGTCAAACTAATTCTATGATTTAATTGGGGGAACCACTAAGCATTGGGAATAAAAGTACAGAACACACTTAAGCAACTTCCAGTTACATAGGGGAGACTGACAAACAAAATGATTAATAGATTGGGACGCTATGGTAAGACAGAAGGACCCCTTAAACCAGGCCTTAAAAAGGTGGTACGGTCTAACAAGGCTTATTGAAAAATAACTTTTAAGTTAAAAATTGGTGAAGAGAAAAACATGTACAAAGACTGCAGGCAAAGTTGTAGGGGAAGGGTCTTAAATTCAGGAAAGGAAGTCAGCATGGCCGAGACAAAGGGCAGAGACGTTTTGGTTTGTGTGTTTGCTCACTGGGATTTGGAGTCTAGAGGTAGAGTTAGGGAGGTTGGGGAAGATAAGGAGCGAAGATAAGCATAGGTCAGTGAGAGACACATGAAGAAAGAATTACTGATACCTGTTCAACTTCAACATTTGGGCAATGCCATCAGGCAGGTTACTATGAAAAATGACTGAACAGAGTAAGATGAAAAGGATACTGAGTCCTCAAAAACCCACCATCACTCTACGTGCCTACCAGTGAAGTATGTTCAGTCCATCCTGAAGGAGGAGGGTGAACACATAAGAGAAATCATGCGGCAAATCAATGACATCCCAAATCATATGAACTTTCCAAGAACAGATTCACAGCCAAAGTTAACACAAGTGAAGACTTAAAGTTATATTGTATTCAATAAAAAAAACAGGTAGCATTATTTAATTTATAAAGAAGCATTTTGAATGAACTTTAGTGTGGTTCATCATTTTATACACTTATTTTATAATGATTGAATAAATACTTTTATTTTAAAGAAAAGTACCTTGTAGTCTTACTAATGATTTTGGATATCATCTTTGGAGCAACGGAAAGCCCTGAGGGGCTTTAAACAAATAAATGGATCATATTCGTATTTCAGAGACATTTTTGCTATGTTTGTCACTGCAGTATTGAGAATCACTCAGAGCAATTCAAGATTGGGTGTAAAGAGCCCACGTAAAGGCTCCGTAGTAATATATACACTGAAGAGATAATTAAAAGCCATTATTGGGGCTTCCCTGGTGGCGCAGTGGTTGCGCATCCGCCTGCCGATGCAGGGGAACCGGGTTCGCGCCCCGGTATGGGAGGATCCCACATGCCACGGAGCGGCTGGGCCCGTGAGCCATGGCCGCTGAGCCTGCGCGTCCGGAGCCTGTGCTCTGCAACGGGAGAGGCCACAACACTGAGAGGCCCGCGTAGAATCAAGAGGAACTGAGGACAACACTCAGTTTCTGGCATTAAATTAGGTTCTACCAATTTAGACTCTGAAAATTTCATCAGGAGCCAGACTTAAATTGACTTTTGATAGGCTTTTAAAAATATTCAATGCAAATTAATCCTGCCAACAAAATGGGGCAGATAAATTTTAAAAAGAAGTGCTACTTACATGCAAAAAACTGTTATAGGTATATACTTTAATAATATGAAAGGACCCATTAATGTAGCTTTTAAATGCTTATTGAGATTAACACAATTACACTGAAATGGTAATTTAAATTGTTTATACATTTACATCTGCCTTCTATATTTTTCTGGGTTAGTAAGGCCTCATTGTATGTTTCATTCTATTATCATTCATGAAAGTATATGTGCAGATACTATTCTAAGGGGTATTGATGACTGCAAATTGGGTAGATTTAGCATGTTATTCTTAAATAGGTATTGATTAATGAGCAACAAGAAATTACCACTAGATATTCAGTTCTTAGGTGAGTTAGTATTGTTTAGTGGACCCATTGAAAACTGGTCTATTGACTTTATATCTAGAGAGGTATGCATGTATAGTATTAAAGACTGATTTTTTTAAAATAGATGAATTTTCATAATCTAAGTCATGGTGTGCCATACATACAAATTAGTTAGATTGGCCCCTATGGGGTCATGATAAGAATTACATGAATTAATATAATTTCAATTATTAAAGGATTGAAATTCTAAAGCCCTAATAAAATACTACACTGTTGTAAACATTGGAATGGTGATTTTCACTCTTATTATTGTTATTTCAGACATTCAGATATGATTTTTTTTTCTATGTCCTTTGCCCTTGTCAGGCTTACATTTGAAATTTTAAAGAGTAAGAAAAGTTAGTCTTTCAGTTGCCTATCATTAAATAGTTCTCTAAAGAAATAATATCGCTAGGAAAATAGATGCATCAAATCTTGCACTGAAAGGAATCTAAGGCAACATTCTCTTACTTCATGACTTTTCCTTGATGAACCCATGTTTGGATAATGAGTAATTGTTTAATGGTGTTTAACTTACTTAAATTATCTCTGCATAAAAATTTAATAAACTTCTCTTTGTAAGTTTCAATAAGCCTTTTTAAAGAAAATATAGAGCCCAGAATATCTTAACAATTCATTGATATTGTTCATTTTTATCTTATGCAAACTGTAGGACCAGTTACAGCAATAATTCCAGATTCTTTTAGATAAACATCAGATTCTAATTACTGTAAACTGAAACACATCTAAGAAAACAATGTGTTTAATTTATGAAATTAAAAAAAAAACCCTACATCTGTTCTTGTGAGACACATCATCGCTTTGACGTCAGTGACCTAACCACATGCACGATTTTTTTCTTGAATTAAAAAAACAATAAAGCACCCTGACGGTAGGTTTTATGATCTTCAAAGTACTAGCCATTCCCAGGAAACAGTTCTGCCATTTTTTAAGTACTACAAGTGTGTTATTCACATGGAAAAAAGATGAATGATTATCAACTGAGTAGCCATTATCAAATAATTTTTTTTGGTTTATACACTCTTACATTGTGTTATAAAAATAAAGCATGAAAACCTTCTGTGCTTTTAAAATGAATAAATTAAGTTGTGAAAATTTCAACTGGTTTGCTATTTAGAGAATCATCACACAACAATGTTATAATAAAACAATATGTAATATATCAAAAAAACAAAACCCACTAATTTGAAAAGATACATACACCCCAATGTTCATAGCAGCATTATTTACAATAGCCAAGACATGGAAGCAACCTAAATGTCCATCAACAGATGAATGAATAAAGAATATGTGATATACACACACACCGAAATGCTACACAGCCATTAAAAAAAATGAAATTTTGCTATTTGTAGCAATATGGATGGACCTGGAGGGCATTATGCTAAGTGAAATAAGTTAGACAGAGAAAGACAAATAGTATATGATATCAATTATATGTGAAAAATAAAAATGCAGCAAACTAGTGAATAAAACAAAGAAATAGACTCACAGATATAGAAAGGGCATTATGCTAAGTGAAATAAGTTAGACAGAGAAAGACAAATAGTATATGATATCAATTATATGTGAAAAATAAAAATGCAACAAACTAGTGAATAAAACAAAAAAGAAATAGACTCACAGATATAGAAAACAAACTAGTGGTTACCAGTGGACAGAGGGAAGTGGGGGAGGGGCAATAGAGGGGTAAGGGAAGAAAAGGGTTATTATGGGGTTATACGAAATCATTTGTGCGAAACTTTTGAAAATTGTTAAGCACTATAGAATTTAAAGAATCTGTCATTCAATAAGAAAAACAATATGTAACATTTTTATATCTTGTAGGATAAAGCAGATGGACAAAATATTGAGTTTCTTCAGAAGGATTAATGGGTGAATTGATTATAAAAACAAGTAATCTGTTTTCCTTTGAAACAATTCAAAGATCATCTCAATTCATGGTGAGTCTGATCTTCCCACTGGTCAGACAAAACAGCTGTAGACACTCCTGACTCTTATTTCTCTCACATTCTTTATCCAATCCATAAGTAGAAACTGCTGGTTTTACTTTCAAAATATATTGAGACTATGACTACATCTCATTACCTACACAGCTATCACTTTGATCCAAGCCACCATCATTTCTAGCCTAAATGACTTCATGATTATTGCAACTATCTCTACCACACTGGCCCCTACAGTCTGTTTACAGCACAGCAGAGTGATCCTGTTAAATAATTTATCTTTTGCATTTGAACCTCCCAATAGCGTCCCATTTTACAGAGTAAAACCCAAAGTCCCTACAACAAACTTTAAGTTCAACCAACCTGTTCTCTTTTCCACTTCATTTCCTACAGCTCTTCCCCTTGCATATTCCACTTTAGCAAAATTTGCCTCTTTGCTACTTCTCAAGCAAGGAAGATGGTCACACTCTTGCCTCAAGGCCTTGGTGTTTCTCTTACCTCAGTACAGAGCACTCTTTCCCAACATATTCGTATTGCTTGCTGCCTCTTAAAATATTTTTGCAAACCTTACCTTCTCACAGCTCTGTCAGACCTTCCATGTTGGCCAGCGTCCTGGCAGAAATGAGTTGGTACCTCAATTTCAAGAGATCATTAGGGATTATTTGCAAAGACTGTGAAGTCTCATGAAAACTACAAAAGGATGGTGAAGCTTCCAAAAATTAGCAACAGCTGAAAGCCATTACCATCCCTAGCGTGAAAGCACCAGGGAGAGAAACTCTTGCCTGAAAGTAGAAAGAGCTGTAATATTGAGGAAAGTTACCTGACAGAAGCTTGTAGCTGTAAATAGTGAAACAAGGGAGCTAACAAACTGTACTTCATCAAGGGAATAAATACCCTGATCCTTCTCTCCCTTTTCGTCTTATGATTAACTGGTGGGACCTTACATTTGCTGTGTTTGAATAAAGGCCAAAGAGTGAGGAAGTCTGGGATATATACTCTGTAGAGGAAAGCCTCTGAGAGCACAGAGTGGGGGTAAAGAAAGTCAGAGAATAGATCTCGTGGGTAAAATGGCAAATAATCACAGGTGTTCATTCCTTCCCCACTCCCAGAATCCACTTTTTAAAAAAAATAATAGCTGTACAGACATAATGTTTTACGTGCCACAAAATTGACATTTTAAAGGTCGATTCCCATCAACAAAGATAAGTAGAAGTGATTGGCTTGCACCTGGAAAAGTCAGCCATCTGTGCTCACTGCCATACCTCAGGTCTATGTCATCTCTTCTCTCTGTTGTATTATAGTCCAGAGAAACCACAATCATCCTGCTGATCCATTACAAGGACATTAGGCCAGACTATTACAGTGTATCTAATGTGCTTGCTCATTTCTGTACATCACATCCAGCAAACAAAACTCTTCCACCGTCCCAGGTGCAGGTCAACTGCTTCTACTTCTCTTTGTTGATGGGAATTGAAAAGAAAGTGCTGTCTTATCAAT
>NC_041218.1:84029551-84035652 GCF_002837175.3 Physeter macrocephalus
TTAAAAAATGGACAGAAGACCTGAATAGACATTTTTCCAAAAAAGACATACAGATGGCCAACAGGCACATGAAAATATGCTCAACATCGTTAATCATCAGAGAAATGCAAATCAAAACCACAATGAGATATCACTTCACATCAGTCAGAATTATTATCATCAAAAAGATCACAAATAACAAATGTTGGCTAGGATGTGGAGAAAAAGGAACCCATGTACACTGTTGGTGGGAATGTAAATTGGTGCAGCCACTGTGGAAAACAGTATGGAGGTTCCTCAAAAAAATAAAAATAGAACCGCCATATGAACCTGCAATTCCATTGCTGGGTATATATCTGAAAAAAACCCACTAATTTGAAAAGATACATACACCCCAGTGTTCATAGCAGCATTATTTACAATAGCCAAGACATGGAAGCAACCTAAATGTCCATCAACAGATGAATGAATAAAGAATATGTGATATACACACACACCGAAATGCTACACAGCCATTAAAAAAAATGAAATTTTGCTATTTGTAGCAATATGGATGGACCTGGAGGGCATTATGCTAAGTGAAATAAGTTAGACAGAGAAAGACAAATAGTATATGATATCAATTATATGTGAAAAATAAAAATGCAACAAACTAGTGAATAAAACAAAAAAGAAATAGACTCACAGATATAGAAAACAAACTAGTGGTTACCAGTGGACAGAGGGAAGTGGGGGAGGGGCAATAGAGGGGTAAGGGAAGAAAAGGGTTATTATGGGGTTATACGAAATCATTTGTGCGAAACTTTTGAAAATTGTTAAGCACTATAGAATTTAAAGAATCTGTCATTCAATAAGAAAAACAATATGTAACATTTTTATATCTTGTAGGATAAAGCAGATGGACAAAATATTGAGTTTCTTCAGAAGGATTAATGGGTGAATTGATTATAAAAACAAGTAATCTGTTTTCCTTTGAAACAATTCAAAGATCATCTCAATTCATGGTGAGTCTGATCTTCCCACTGGTCAGACAAAACAGCTGTAGACACTCCTGACTCTTATTTCTCTCACATTCTTTATCCAATCCATAAGTAGAAACTGCTGGTTTTACTTTCAAAATATATTGAGACTATGACTACATCTCATTACCTACACAGCTATCACTTTGATCCAAGCCACCATCATTTCTAGCCTAAATGACTTCATGATTATTGCAACTATCTCTACCACACTGGCCCCTACAGTCCGTTTACAGCACAGCAGAGTGATCCTGTTAAATAATTTATCTTTTGCATTTGAACCTCCCAATAGCGTCCCATTTTACAGAGTAAAACCCAAAGTCCCTACAACAAACTTTAAGTTCAACCAACCTGTTCTCTTTTCCACTTCATTTCCTACAGCTCTTCCCCTTGCATATTCCACTTTAGCAAAATTTGCCTCTTTGCTACTTCTCAAACAAGGAAGATGGTCACACTCTTGCCTCAAGGCCTTGGTGTTTCTCTTACCTCAGTACAGAGCACTCTTTCCCAACATATTCGTATTGCTTGCTGCCTCTTAAAATATTTTTGCAAACCTTACCTTCTCACAGCTCTGTCAGACCTTCCATGTTGGCCAGCGTCCTGGCAGAAATGAGTTGGTACCTCAATTTCAAGAGATCATTAGGGATTATTTGCAAAGACTGTGAAGTCTCATGAAAACTACAAAAGGATGGTGAAGCTTCCAAAAATTAGCAACAGCTGAAAGCCATTACCATCCCTAGCGTGAAAGCACCAGGGAGAGAAACTCTTGCCTGAAAGTAGAAAGAGCTGTAATATTGAGGAAAGTTACCTGACAGAAGCTTGTAGCTGTAAATAGTGAAACAAGGGAGCTAACAAACTGTACTTCATCAAGGGAATAAATACCCTGATCCTTCTCTCCCTTTTCGTCTTATGATTAACTGGTGGGACCTTACATTTGCTGTGTTTGAATAAAGGCCAAAGAGTGAGGAAGTCTGGGATATATACTCTGTAGAGGAAAGCCTCTGAGAGCACAGAGTGGGGGTAAAGAAAGTCAGAGAATAGATCTCGTGGGTAAAATGGCAAATAATCACAGGTGTTCATTCCTTCCCCACTCCCAGAATCCACTTTTTAAAAAAAATAATAGCTGTACAGACATAATGTTTTACGTGCCACAAAATTGACATTTTAAAGGTCGATTCCCATCAACAAAGATAAGTAGAAGTGATTGGCTTGCACCTGGAAAAGTCAGCCATCTGTGCTCACTGCCATACCTCAGGTCTATGTCATCTCTTCTCTCTGTTGTATTATAGTCCAGAGAAACCACAATCATCCTGCTGATCCATTACAAGGACATTAGGCCAGACTATTACAGTGTATCTAATGTGCTTGCTCATTTCTGTACATCACATCCAGCAAACAAAACTCTTCCACCTTTCCAGGTGCAGGTCAACTGCTTCTACTTCTCTTTGTTGATGGGAATTGAAAAGAAAGTGATGTCTTATCAATGGTGGTATATCAGGTATCAAGAACTGATTTGCCACGATCATATCAAGAAGAGCAGCTGGGATTATATCCTTAAGAAAATCAGCTGATCATCCTTAAGAAAATCAGTCATTATTCAAGACACATTTGGTTTCCCAATGGCTAAAGAGACAAGTTAAACATGAGTTGTGAGAGGAATTACAAACCCTGCATTTTTCGAGACCTTAATGATAGTGTTAATCTCTGTAATTCTCCTATAGATGCAATGTTGCCTTGAATGTACTATTTTGGGTGGAGAGCAACATTTATAGAGACTTCCCCTAGAATTTTTCTATCATAATAGCACTTACACCATTATGATTTTTCTATCATAATAGCACTTAATTAATGTGGGGAGTTTGGCCAGTTGCTAAGTAGTATATACATTCTTACTGAGTGTGCTTGGACTGGGTAAGTAACCACAGGATGGCTCCACTGGTCTCACCGTGAGACAGACTCAGACCAAGTAATAGCACTTAATTAATGTGGGGAGTTTGGCCAGTTGCTAAGTAGTATATACATTCTTACTGAGTGTGCTTGGACTGGGTAAGTAACCACAGGATGGCTCACTGGTCTCACCGTGAGACAGATTCAGACTAAGACTCCATCTATCATTGTACTTCGATTAACCTCCACTCTAAGCTGTGGATATCAGTGGCATTTTGGATTTCTAGGGATTAGCCTCAGTGAAGAGCCTCTGGGTAGGTCTAATAACCTTCTGAAAACTCTGTATTTTCATCTCTGGTATAGAGTTCTACCACCTTCTCCCTCCATTTGGAGAAGACTGAGAGAAAGATTCATGGTATAGCTCGTGGCCACATTGCAGCAGCCTTTTGCGAATACTTACGGCGAGTTGTCTTTAATGGTTTAGGCCTGCTTCTGGCACGTTTGACCAGGAGTTGCTTATTAAAATTAAACTCAAAGATCTCAGCTCCAATCTATCGTCTCCCATCATTATCTACAGAAGATCGTCATCCCAGAGCTTTCACTAATGCTTTGGAAAAGAGCATATCTTCTGGCCTTTCTGGGAAGATAGGATGTGGCTGAGCAATTTGCACAAGTAGATCCACTCTGACACTCCTCAGGCCTTCACACGCCTTCCTTTGGCTTGCCAGAAAGTATTGTCATTTCAACTTCATTGACAGTATTTCACCACTGAGTTCAGTTTTCACTGGGTTAATGAACCAAGCCACTGTGAACTCTGCTCCCAAGTGCTTGAGCTAACATGTTAAATTCATCCCAGCTTCCCTAAGTTCAGCTAAAATCAATCTTATATTTTATCCTCTTTTTTCTCCTACTCTTGTAAATAATTCCCACTCATGTTGCCTAAACTCTTGACTATGCAACTAGGTAAGATCCTGTGTTTGAGCTGCCTCCTCCTTGGAGAAGATTTTTCACTTTTAAATCTTGCCTGTACTGAGATATAAAACTCCTTCCCATGGGCCTGGAAGTGAGGGGAACTGGTGTGAGTGACAACAAAGAGAATCTGTAACTGTTTGTAATTAGTAAAGTTATTGAAAGGTTTTTATAGAAGGGGAAGCTTGTTTCTCAGGGGAGAGAGTGGAGGAAGAAGTAGTTTTCTCTTCCAGGGAATGTTGAGAAAAACTGGAAAGTTCAAGGTTTTCTGTCTTGTCTGCATCTGCCCAGATGTCTCTATACCACATCTCAGGGACTATTCCTACTAAGCCTATGTCTTTCTCTCAGGAGAAGAGACTGAAAGTGTTGCATATTTAATTGCAATTGAAATTTTATAAGGCTAGCAATCGGGCCTTGGGCTGAATCCTTAGCCATGTCTTTCCTGTGACTAAATACGAGAATTCTTTTATATTTCCTGAAAGCCAATTGATTTTCCACCCATGATTTGTGTTCTGAATTCAGGGCTTTCAGTGTATCTCTTTTTCACGCTTTTAAGTTATTGAGAAATGACTAGCTCATTCCACAGTTTTTATAATCATCACCATCATCACCATAGTGACTAAAGGCTTCGCTACTGCACGATTTGCAAATGCCTTATCCTCCACCAGCTTTCCATCCCATGCCACTACCAGTGATAATCTGAGTAATCCTAATACCAATGCAAGCCACAAATTATGTCCCATTTTACTCCAGCAAAGGGTTTCTTAGTTTGTGTTCTTTCAAATACATGAGCAATAGTTCTAAATCTAATGTAAAAGGTCTATTTTGGGGTGCTGAAATTTGCTAAAAATTAAAGTATCAGAAATTGGCCAGGCAGGAAACAGTACAGTCAAAACAGTATTTCAACAGTTCGGTGGAAGGACAATTTAAGTAGGTGTAAACAGAGTAAAGAGAAGCAAGAGGGGATGGCATGGCACCCAGAAAGATTCATTGATGAGAAACCCTTAAAACACTTAGGATTGACAGACAAAGGGAGGAAATTAAGAGAAACTTGAGAGCTGTTTCCATAGTATACAAGTTTCCCAACAGTATCCGTGGCTAGGCTAGTGCACCAAAGCCATGTCCCACAGCTGGTAGTTGGGAGAAATAAATCATCAGACTTCTCTCACTTCAAATGAGAAGTTACTCTCTGACTGGCAACCTCCTTTGCCCAAATTCAACTAGAATCCAGAAGACAAGAGAGCCCAGATGATGCAGTCATAGAGATAATTTTCCTGGGGCACAGTACAGGAAAGTACTGTGAAGTGTGAAGAATAGATATGAGTAAGAAGATGGGATATAAGTAGCACCCTTCTCTGGCCTCTGACCTCCCTATCAAAATCTGCAACACTCCCTCCCCTGGCACTGCCTCTGTAGGCTTCCCGGCTTAATTTTTCTCCATAGCACATATCATCTTTAATAAAGTATATAGTTTACTTACTTATTTTGCTTATTATCTGTCTCTTCTATTAGAATGAGAACTTCATGAAGTAGGAATTTCCCTGTTTTGCTCTATTACCAGTGCCTAGAGTAGTGCTTGGTACATAATAGGCATTCCATAAATATTTGTTGAATGAAACTCTATTTCGGGCACAACCTCAATTGTTCAAGTTTAAGTACTCAAAAATTGTCCAAGGGCTAAAGGAAGAAACTGCACATATACTCTGCTGTAATTACAATGACCACTTTACAACCTAATATTAGATGAAAAATGTTCTCACAATATATTAAAACAATTTACAACAATTATAGGTCCATTTTTTTGACTCTGATGTTTTAAGACTTATTAAAAGGCTAGTGCTTTAAGATTTTTAAAAAGCTGATGACCATACAGGACAACCCAGATTAGCAGGTCAGATGGTAAAGAATTGAACATACTGCCTCCCCCTTTTATTTTGCTGTTATCCATCATCGCATGGCTATTGTGTAGTCTTAGACACAGTAAGGAAGCAAAAAGCAAAAAATACCCTTACATTTGATTGTTTACACAACTTGCTGGTGTGTATTGTGTCACACACTCTACATAAAAAAGGGCCATAGGAGGATGGCGGAGGAATAGGACGTGGAGATCACCTTCCTCCCCACAAATATATCAGAAATACATCTACATGTGGAACAACTCCTATAGAACACCCACTGAACGCTGGCAGAAGACCTCAGACCTCCCAAAAGGCAAGAAACTCCCCACGTACCTGGGTAGGGCAAAAG
>NC_041218.1:84035736-84038731 GCF_002837175.3 Physeter macrocephalus
AGAGGCAAGAGACCATTGCTTTGGGGTGCGCGAGGAGAGGGGATTCAGAGCACCGCCTAAATGAGCTCCAGAGACGGGCGTGAGCTGCAGCTATCAGCGCAGATACCAGAGACAAAGCGGAGAGATTCCCGCAGAGGATCGGTGCCGACCAGCACTCACCAGCCGGAAAGGCTTGTCGGCTCAGCCGCCAGGGCGGGCGGGGGCTGTGAGCTGAGGCTCGGGCTTCGGTCGGATTGCAGGGAGAGGACTGGTGTTGGCTGCGTGAACACAGCCTGAAGGGGTTAGTGCGCCACGGCTAGCCGGGAGGGAGTCCGGGAGAAGTCTGCAGCTGCCCAAGAGGCAAGAGACCATTGCTTTGGGGTGCGCGAGGAGAGGGGATTCAGAGCACCGCCTAAATGAGCTCCAGAGACGGGCGCGAGCTGCAGCTATCAGCGCAGATACCAGAGACAGGCATGAAACGCTAAGGCTACTGCTGCAGCCACCAAGAATCCTGCGTGCAAGCACAGGTCACCATCCACATCGCCCCTCCCGGGAGCCTGTGCAGCCCGCCACTGCCAGCGTCCCGTGATCCAGGGACAGCTGCTCTGGGAGAACACACGGCGCGCCTCAGGCTGTTCCAAAGTCACGCTGGGCTCTGCCGCTGCAGGCTCACCCCGCATTCTGTACCCACCCCCCAGCCTGAGTGAGCCAGAGCCCCCTAATTAGCCGCTCCTTTAACCCCATCCTGTCTGGGTGAAGAACAGATGCCAGAGGGCAACCTACATGCAGAGGTGGGGCTAAACCCAAAGCTGTTTATCTTAACTTAGTTTTTAGCGCTTGTTATCATTGGTGGATTTGTTTTTTGGTTTGATTGCTCTCTTTTTTAAAAAAATTACTTAAAAAAATTTTTTTTAATAATATTAAAAATTTTTTTTATTTTAATAACTTTATTTTATTATTCTTTTCTTTCTTTTTTTCCTCCCTTTTCTTCTGAGCCGTGTGGCTGACAGGGTCTTGGTGCTCCAGCCAGGTGTCAGGCCTGAGCCTCTGAGGTGGGAGAGCCAAGTTCAGGACACTGGACCAGCAGAGACCTCCCGGCCCTAAATAATATCAACTGGGGAGAGCTCTCCCAGAGATCTCTGTCTCAACGCTAAGACCCAGCTCTACTCAATGACCAGCAAGCTCCAGTGCTGGACACCCCATGCCAAACAACTAGCAAGACAGGAACAAAAAAGAGACTCCACTCTAGTAGGGCACACACAAAGTAGTGTGCACACCAGGACCCAGGGGGAAGGAGCAGTGACCCCACAGAAGATTGAACCAGACCTACTGGCTAGTGTTGAAGGTCTCCTGCAGAGGCGGGGGGCGGGGGGCGGCAGCTGTGGCTCACCACGAGGACAAGGACACTGGCAGCAGAAGTTCTGGGTAGTACTCATTGGTATGAGCCCTCCTGGAGTGCATCATTAGCCCCACCAAAGACCCTGTAGGCTCCAGTGCTGGGTCGCCTCAGTCCAAACAACCAACAGGGAGGGAATTCAGCCCCACACATCAGCAGACAAGCAGATTAAAGTTTACTGAGCTCTGCCCACCAGAGGAACACCCAGCCCTACCCATAGCAGTCCCTCCCATCAGGAAGCTTGCACAAGACTCTTAGGTAGCCTCATCCACCAGAGGGCAGACAGCAGAAGCAAGAACTACAATCCTGCAGCCTGTGGAAGGAAAACCGCATTCATAGAAAGTCAGACAAAATGAAAAGGCAGAGGGCTATGTCCCAGGTAAAGGAACAAGATAAAACCCCAGAAAAACAACTAAATGAAGTGGAGATAGGCAACCTTCCAGAAAAAGAATTCAGAATAATGATAGTGAAGATGATCCAGAACCTAGGAAAAAAAAATAGAGGCAAAGAAAAAGAAGATGCAAGAAATATTTAACAAAGAACTAGGAGAATTAAAGAACAAACAAACAGTGATGAACAATACAATAACTTAAATGAAAAATACACTGCAAGGAATCAATAGCAGAATAACTGAGGCAGAAGAACAAATAAGTGACCTGGAAGACAAAATAGCAGAAATAACTACTGCAGAGCAGAATAAAGAAAAAAAGAAAGAAAAGAATTGAGGACACAGAGAAATCTATGCAATATATAATATGTCCAGATTAGTTTTCATTTGGGGAAAGAAGTTCTGAAATAAGCCCAAAGCAGTTTCCTCATAAATTGAAAGTCATTCAAAAATAGAACTATTGGGAAACCATGACATATGGGGTGGAAAAGAAAAGCTCCCTCAGTATTTTGGAGGGAATAACTTTAAAAATACTTAAATAGCTGAGTTTACTTGGTGCAGTTAAGATTTAAACCTGTTGATTTTAACAGTGCTGTTACATCTGAGATAAACTTATGCAATGTTCTGATAGGAAAAAAGAAAAAGAATTGAGGACAGTCTCAGAGACTTCTGGGGCAACATTAAACACACCAACATTCGAATTATAGGGGTCCCAGAAAGAGAAGAGAAAAAGAAGGGGTCTGAGAAAATATTTGAAGAGATTATAGTCGAAAACTTCCCTAATATGGGAAAGGAAATAGTCAATGAAGTCCAGGAAGGGCAGAGCATCTTATACAGGACAAATCCAAGGAGCAAAACACCAAGATACATATTAATCAAACTATAAACAATTAAATACAAAGAAAAAGTATTAAAAGCAGCAAGGGAAAAGCAACAAATAACATACAAGGGCATCCCCATAAAGTTAACAGCTGATCTTTCAGCAGAAACTCTGCAAGCCAGAAGAGAGTGGCAGGACATAGTTAAAGTGATGAAAGGGAAAAACTTACAACAAAGATTACTCTACCCAGCAAGGATCTAATTCAGAACTGACAGAGAAATTAAAATCTTTGCAGACAAGCAAAAGCTAAGAGAATTCAGTACCACCAAACCAGCTTTACAACAAATACGAAAGGAACTTCTCTAGGCAGGAAACACAAGAGAAGAAAAAGACCTACAATAACAAACCCAAA
>NC_041218.1:84039614-84040382 GCF_002837175.3 Physeter macrocephalus
CTAACCTTACACCTGAAGCAATTAGAGAAAGAAGAACAAAAAAACTCCAAAGTTAGCAGAAGGAAAGAAATCATAAAGATCAAATCAGAAGGAAATGAATAAGAAATGAAGGAAATGAGGCAAAGATCAAAGAGATCACTGAGGAAATCAAAATATACCTAGAAACAAATGACAATGAAAACTCAATGGCCCAAAACCTATGGGATGTAGCCAAAGCAGTTCTAAGAGGGAAGTTTATAGCAATACAATCTTACCTCAAGAAACAAGAAAAATCTCAAATAAACAACCTAACCTTACACCTGAAGCAATTAGAGAAAGAAGAACAAAAAAACTCCAAAGTTAGCAGAAGGAAAGAAATCATAAAGATCAAATCAGAAGGAAATGAATAAGAAATGAAGGAAATGAGGCAAAGATCATAAAACTAAAATCTGGTTCTTTGAGAAGATAAACAAAATTGATAAACCATTAGCCAGACTCATCAAGAAAAAAAGGGAGAAGACTCAAGTAAACAGAATTAGAAATGAAAAAGGAGAAGGATTGACTGACTCTGCAGAAATACAAAGGATCATGAGGGATTATTACAAGCAACTATATGCCAGTACAATGGACAACCTGGAAGAAATGGACAAATTCTTAGAAAAGCACAACCTTCCGCAACTGAAATTTAAACTGAGATTAAAAATCTCCCAACAAACAAAAGCCCAGGACCAGATGGCTTCAAAGGCGAATTCTATCAAACATTTAGAGGAGAGCTAACACCTATCCTTC
>NC_041218.1:84041454-84042154 GCF_002837175.3 Physeter macrocephalus
AAAATAAATAAAAGGAATCCAAATCGGAAAGGAAGAAGTAAAGCTGTCACTGTTTGCAGATGACATGATACTATACATAGAGAATCCTAAAGATGCAACCTGAAAACTACTAGAGCTAATCAATGAATTTGGTAAAGTAGCAGGATACAAAATTAATGCACAGAAATCTCTTGCATTCTTATACACTAATGAAAAATCTAAAAGAGAAATTAAGGAAACACTCGCATTTACTATTACAGCAAAAAGAATGAAAAAAAAATGTGGGAGGGCTTCCCTGGTGGCGCAGTGGTTGGGAGTCCGCCTGCCAATGCAGGGGATATGGGTTCGTGTCCCGGTCTGGGAGGATCCCACATGCCGTGAAGCGGCTGGGCCAGTGAGCCATGGCCACTGGGCCTGCACGTCTGGAGTCTGTGCTCCGCAACGGGAGAGGCCACAACAGTGAGAAGCCCACGTACTGCAAAAAAAAAAAAAAAAAAAGTGGGAATAAACCTACGTAAGGAGACAAAAGACCTGTATGCAGAATACTGTAAGACACTGATGAAATAAATTAAAGATGATACAAACAGATGGCGAGATATACCATGTTCTCAAGTTGGAAGAATCAACATTGTGAAAATGACTATACTACCCAAAGCAATCAACAGATTCAATGCAATCGCTATCAAACTACCAATGGCATTTTTTACAGAACTAGAAAAAA
>NC_041218.1:84042683-84100277 GCF_002837175.3 Physeter macrocephalus
CTGACAAAGAATTAATCTCCAAAATATAAAAGCAGCTCATGCAGCTCAATATCAAAAAAACAAACAACCCAATCCAAAAATGGGCAGATGACCTAAATAGACATTTCTCCAAAGAAGATACACAGATTGCCAACAAACACATGAGAGGATGCTCAACATCACTAATCATTAGAGAAATGCAAATCAAAACTACATGAGGTATCACCTCACACTGGTCACAATGGCTAGCATCAAAAAATCTATAAACAATAAATGCTGGAGAGGGTGTGGAGAAAAGGGAGCCCTCTTGCACGGTTGGTGGGAATATAAATTGATACAGCCATTATGGAGAATAGTATGGAGGTTCCTAAAAAAATTAAAAATAGAACTATTGTATGACCTAGCACTCCCACTACTGGGCATATACCCTAAGGAAAACTATAATTCAAAAAGAGTCATGTACCACAATATTCATTGCAGCATTATTTACAATAGCCAGAACATGGAAGCAACCTAAGTGTCCATCGACAGATGAATGGATAAAGAAGATGTGGCAAATATATATAATGGAATATTACTCAGCCGTAAAAAGAGACGACATTAAGTTATTTGTAGTGAGGTGGATGGACTGTCATACAGAATGAAGTAAGTCAGAAAGAGAAAAACAAATATTGTATGCTAACACACATATATATATGGAATCTAAGGAAATAAAAAAATTGGTTCTGAAGAACCTAGGGGTAGGACAGGAATAAAGATGCAGATGTAGAGAATGGACTTGAGGATACGGGGAGGGGGAGGGTAAGCTGGGACAAAGTGAGAGAGTGGCATTGACATATATATACACTACCAAAGGTAAAATAGATAGCTAGTGGGAAGCAGCCGCATAGCACAGGGAGATCAGCTTGGTGCTTTGTGACCCCCTAGAGGGGTGGGTTAGGGAGGGTGCAAGGGAGGGAGATGCAACAGGGAAGAGATATGGGGATATATGTATACGTATAGCTGATTCACTTTGTTATACAGCAGAAAGCAACACAACAGTGTAAAGCAATTATACTCCAATAAAGATGTTAAAGAAAAAAAAGGCCATACCATGAAAATTCTTGATAATCTTTACCAATTAAAATCTAGTTTTTAATTTCGCTTTGGTAAATAATGTAGCAGAGATACTTTCCCATATCAATAAATTGGTATCTACATAATTTTTCTATTAATTCCTATAAAGAGTTCTACTTAAAGATATTTAGTTTTAAATTATTATTATATATAATTTTTTACATTTAATAAGCACTTATTTTTGATATTGGGCTTTTTTCCTTATTTAGAAATTTTAAAAATATGAATGAACATATTTATTCATATATTCCTATATGATATCCTTATATTACCTTGGGGTGAATTCCCAGAAGCAAAATTCCTTAATCAAGGTGGGCCTGGTCAACAGAGATAGCAGTTTCCCTCCAGAAATTGGATACCAACGTACATACCTTACAACAGCACATGAGAATGCGTATTTCTCCATATACTGGCCAACATTCAGCACAGTCATTCTTGTTAAAGTTCTACAATCTAATAGAAGGAAAATAGCATAACGTTTTAAATAATTTTCTTATTGATAATTGCTTGTGGTTAAAAAAATGTAATGTTAGAATAACTGCGTAACAGATTACAAAGTAGTGGCACCTCAGTGCAATCACATGTCTCTGCAACATCCACGTACAACTTTAGTTCACTAAAATAATACATATACACATCTGAGAACTTCTGTCAACCATGAGGATTTTAGAGGAAGACTGAAAGTCAAATGGAATCCAAGACGTTTCAGTAATCCACTATTGCTAATATGTCAAGTTCATCCACAACCAAGTCTCATCTCCTTGGAGGCCATCAAGCCACATATTTACAACAGAGATATTGTTGGGCCATAGCTTATTCTTCCCTTCAAGCTTTCCCCACCTCCTGAGTATTTTTCTTGGGCCCTTCTTGACCTCAATCTTCAGTTTAAAATTTATGCTCTCAGGTCTAACTTCTCTTTTTCAATTCATCATTTTGTGTTATTTTAATATTCTGATAACTTATTTTCAAAGTTAACCTAACATTTTTCCCACAGTGTTCTAAATGTCAGGCTGTTGTTCCTGATGAGATTTCAATTCCTACATTGCAGACCAATAGAGTGGACGGACTGATTAGGTCTCCGTAGAGCTCCACACACGTTGCGCATTAAAGTATTAATTAATTAATTCATTCATTCATTCTAGAGTCTGCTTGGTAGGATATACCTTTTATTGAAACAAGGATAACACAACAAGCTTGGAATCCTCTGTTATATTGAAATAATCTGAACATTCCAGGTGTATCCTAGCCACTCAATTCTTCAGTTTCTAATTTGTGGATTATTATGATTTTCCTTGATCCTTTTCTTTTTATGGTTCTGTTTTATTGATGGTTCTCTGCCACATCTGTGAAATAGCATAACTTCTCAGCATGTTTTCAGAGTGTTGTATAACTTGCTAAATGTGTGGCTGAGAGATTTTTGTAGTATTCTTATTATTTTAAGTAGCTGTTTTTCAAAATCATTTTCTATTTACCTCAGCAGGTCTGTGATCACACACAGTACATTATTATTTCAGTAGGATATGAAAAACAATAACAGCGTTGATCCAAAGAGCTTGAGGAAAGACATGATTACAATTCAGGAAAACAAAAGACAAAAAAGCGGATGAACAGATACAATCTATTATAACTGGAGACTGAGAGGTCACTACAGCTGGAATGACCACAGAATAGGTGGGTTTTTAGATAACATTGTTCTATTTTTTTTCCTGATTTATAAAAGTAACATATGTGTATGACCATTAGAGAAAATCTGAAAAAATATAAATATATAACAAGGAAAATAAAAAACTATGGCACCTAGAAAAATATCTTTTGACAAATGAATACCTCAAAAAACTGTGGTACAAAATTTTTTTTTACTTTAAATTATTTTATTAGTATTTTACTATATATTAAAAATTACTTAAT
This sequence comes from Physeter macrocephalus, assembly GCF_002837175.3. Taxonomy (NCBI): domain Eukaryota; kingdom Metazoa; phylum Chordata; class Mammalia; order Artiodactyla; family Physeteridae; genus Physeter; species Physeter macrocephalus. Next base: position 84,045,687 of record NC_041218.1, read on the forward strand.
ATATAATTTAAAGTCCTTATTACTATGTAAATAATATGTATTTAAAACTTTTTTATTATAAATGAAGATTTTATAGCTTTGTACTTAAGTTTTTACATATTCCCAACTATGTCTAGAGAATACATTTCTCAAAGTGAAATAAATCATCGTGCCAAAGAATATGAACATTTCACGCCTCAATAATTATTGTTAAATTTCCTCCAGAAAAGTTGCCAAATCTTTGACAGCACATTATGAGAATGTCTGTTTCTTTGAATCACCACAAGCATTTATATATCTGTCATGGGTTGAATTGTGTCTCCCAAAAAGACAGGTCGAAGCTTTAATCCCGGGTACCTGTGAATATGACCTTATTTGGAAGTAAGGCTTTGCAGGTATAATCAATTTAAGATGAGCTCATACTGGATTAAGGCGGGCCCTAAATCCAATGACGGCTATCTTAATAAGGAGAGGGAGCTTTGGCGATATACAGAGATACAGAGGAGACAGGGAATAAGGCCCTCTGAGACAGAGGCAGAAATTGGAATTATGCTGCCACGAATGAAGGAAGGCTAGGGATTGCTATGAGCCACCAGAAGCTAAAAGAAGCAAGAAAGGATTTTCCCCTACAGTCATTCAAGGGAGCATGGCCTTGCCAACAACTTGATTTTGGACTTCTAAACTAAGACTCCAGAACTGTGAGAGAATAAATTTGTTTTGTTTTGAATAAATGTATTTATTTATTTTCGGCTGTGTTGGGTCTTCGTTTCTGTGCGCAGGCTTTCTCTAGTTGCGGCGAGTGGGGTCTGCTCTTCATCGCGGTACGCGGGCTTCTCATTGTCGTGGCTTCTCTTGCTGTGGAGCAGAGGCTCCAGACGTGCAGGCTCAGTAGTTGTGGCTCACAGGCTTAGTTGCTCTGCGGCATGTGGGATCTTCCCAGACCAGGGCTCGAACCTGTGTCCCCTGCATTGTCGGGCAAATTCTTAACCACTGCACCACCAGGGAAGCCCATTTCTGTTGTTTTAAGCCAGCCAGTTTGTGGTAATTTGTTACAGCAGCCTTAGGAAACTAATACAATATCCTAAAAAAAAGTCTATAATTATATAGGCTTTTAAAGATGTATGTCTCTCAATACTAGTGAGGAGAAGTCTCTTTTCTTATGCTTGTGGCAGAGTAACTGTTGTTTGGCATGTCTGCTTTGGTAGATTGGTCTGGGGGTTTAACAAGGCTATTTTGACAGACCCCTTATTTACTGGTTCTTCCTTATGGCAGACGTTTTCTAACTGTGGCTTTCTAATTTTTATTTTTGAGATTCCCCCTTTGCAGCACCAACCCTCCACTAAAGAGGGTCATATGCACAGAGCTATGTAAAGCTTGGAATTTTTACTTCTTATGAGAGACTGTTTTTCAACACCAAAGTCCTGATGAAGGCAAAATTTCCCTGTTGTTACCCTGGGACAAGGAGAACTATATTTTTAGACCCTTTTCTTTGTTTGTCTTGAGTGGACAAACGTTGAGAGTCCCACCTGTATTTAGAAGTCTTATTTCCAACTCTACACTAAATTCAGATTCAATACCATGTTTTCTCTTGTTGTTGGTTATTAAAACTACAGTTCTCTAGATGCAGATTCTGTATCGGGGCCTAATTTCTCCTCTTGAAGCCTGAACTAGTGAATTTTCCATTTGCCTTTACATTGTCTCTTCATTACTGGAATGAAATGAAGTTTCAAATTTCCTTCTGGAAGCTTCAAGTTTTCTTTTCTTTATAGTTCAGCTATGATTTTAAAAAAAACATACATAATAGTTACTACTTGTTAATGCTTTTAGTTAGTTTGGCTAGTGTTCATATCTCAAGCAACAAAGAGAGAGAGAGAGAGAGAGAGAGAGAGAGGGAAAGAGAGGGAGAGAGTAAAGTTATTGAGGTAAAAGTTATGAGACATGTAAATATGGTGTTACTATAGTGAAATGGAAGATGTTTAACTGAGGCTAGAAGTATTAGTCAAGTAAACTAATGCACGTGTTTGTAACGTATAACCAACCAAATTCAATGGCTTAACATGATAAGGGTTTATTTCTTGCTCATATAATAAAAAAGATAATAGGTTGAGCAAGTGGTAACTCAGGGGCCCAGGCTCTTTCACCTTGTGACCCTGCTATCTTGATCATATGACCTCCAAGATCCCTACTGAAATAGACCAGAGTGAGAATGAACACACAGGCCAAAAATAGGCCACATCCGAAGCACGAGAAGTCAGTCACATGGTCCAAGCTTAATTTGAAGCTTGGAAATGTCTTCTTCCTGGCTTCCTAGGAAGAGAAGTAGATATGAGTAATCAGTCTGTGTCCCACTAGGTGAAGTGAGGAAGATCCCCAGGAGTTGCTAATAAAACGTCTATGTCATTATGTTCACAGTTTCCCTAAGATAGGGATAGTCAAATATAGTAAAGTTCCTTAAATCCGTGCCCTGAGAGGAATGCAAGAAATTGAGTTCACAAATGGTATATGTTCAGAAATAAACCACCACCAAATATATCTCAGTTTGGATCCTGCCTTGTTGAAAGGAAAACTAAGATGGTGGAAAAAACATAATTCTCTTTCAGTAATATATCAATAGGTTTATAAAACAATGGACAACTAGCGTAATTCTATATGGCCATCTCTTAAGGGAGCTAAATGTTACATTGCTGCAAGTTATTGATGTTTCCTCTTCTAAAGCTTTTAGTGTTGTATTCAGCTCTCATCTTTTAAAGTATCTTTCAAATTTATATACACCTGCTTTTAACCTGAAAGCAAAGCCTCCTGGCCAAGGCTAGCTTTATAAAATGCTTACTATTACTTAATATTGAAACTTTCATACACAGAAGTTTCTGCAACTGAACTCTGGATACTCGAAAACTCACTAAGCCAGAGTTTTCTCTTATCCTCTTAGTCATTCCCTCCAACTAAGCTTATTCCAATTCCTACTTAGCAATGCAATTTCCTTGTTAGATTGAAAGCTTACTCAGAGCTCACACCTTCATTGAAAATCAGACTAAGTTCTTGTCTCGTAGGGATGAATCCTATACTCTCTTTGTGCTTTCATTTGTTGATTGGGATACTATTTTAAAATGAACTGATATCCTGATCAATAACATTGCCCCCTACCCAATGTAATATGTTTCCCTGATGATTTTTAGCTGCTGGTTTTAGCTCTACCAAATCAGGCAACCTTCAGTATAGAAGCCAGTCAAAATCAAACCTATGTTGATCATATCCCTTTGGATCACAGAATCGGGTCTGCTGGCCATCTTCCTTGATCAAAGAGGTTCTCTAGGTCAGTCCTCCAAACTGGTTGGACACAAAGTTCCAACAAAACTGGCATCATCTTTTCTTAATCATTCTAGCTAAGATTTTCTTCTTCCTTCGTGTTCACTTATAAAGTTTCGTATCTGATAATACATTTTCATTTCTCAAACTCTTTGAGTACCTATAGAGACAGCAATAGCACTGAGTACTATAGAGAGAAACAAGAGTAAGAATGAAGTCTTATTTTGAGATATTCATAGTCTAATCAGAGTAATAGATATGTAAACATATATATATAATACAACATTATAATTGCTACAATGACTATTTGAACAAAGTACTGATAATCTGTCAAGGAATAAAAGCAATCAAATATTAAGGAATATGTCAAATTAATGAATATTTCAGTATCTTCTTCCCCCTTTACTAGGACTTTTGAAAGTGCTTCTTCATTTGTGGCCATTATATTTTCCCCACATCTCAACATGGCTTTCAGTTTCCAACCATACTCAGAGTCTAAACGTTCTAGCTGAAGTTTCCTATGATCTACTGAGGGACAGGACCTGTTGGGTGAATGAGGTGCTGGAGGATGGTGACAGTACAGTAAACTTGTTTGGAGGACGGGAAGGCTGAGATGGGGCAACAGCTGGTGCAGACACCACTGTGTGAATGGGTAGTAGGAAGGAGCCAGGGACTTGCAAGAAGCTGCCCGCTGTTTAGGAAAGATAGTAAGCTGAAAGACTATGCTCCTGTGGGAATCAATAAATTTCCTTTCACGGGGTGTGTGCTTTCCTAATGCTTTCTATTCTCCCTGGTAAACTTATGTTGTAAACTGCTGTTTATCATTTGCTCCTTCTGGCTGGGTGGTAATTCAGTTGCACAAGGAATAGTATGACATCTGAGTTTGTTCTGGTAATTGAATTTCATTTTCTAATCTAGCTCTACTGGAAGTAAAGAGAAAACTTGGAGTTCCATCTGATCTTGTATCTATTTCTCGATTGGTTCAGCATACAATGGGTATGTTGGGCCAGTAAACCTTGAGAAACAGACTTAAGAACTAGCATCTTGGGTCTAATTGTATAGGGAGACAGCAGGTTTTTATTAATACGATGCCATGCTTAGTAAGCACAGCTCCATGTGTCTTAAATCATTTCATGAGGCAGAGAACTCAAATTCTGAGATAATACATAGGTGTTGTTTTAAGCCATTAAATTGGTTAATTGTTTTCGGCAGCAAAAAATAGCTAAAACAGGTGGGGTGGGTGGAAGAGGAAGGGTCATGAAACCAAGGAAGAAGCACAAAGGTAAAAACTATCTTATTCCTAATGTTCTAATTCTTAAGTGAAGGGGGGAAGGGGGTTCATGGTTGCTCTTTTACTGTGCTTCATAACATATATGAAATATGTCATACCTGTTTCTCTTGTATGTATCTCATATTACATGGAAACGGTTTGAACCTCTTGGGCTGTTTCATTCATGGTTTTGTGGCAGAAGCAACTTATAGTAAATTACCAATATTTTCAAGTGAAACTTTCCCTTCAGAAAAAACACATATTGCACAATGTATTTTCACAAAGGACAGGAGTGAGGTTCTCATTCAGGTTTTTTGATTCCTGTTGATTCCACACTAACATTAGAAACACTGAAAATTTGCTTCCCCATCACATATAATTAAATTTTAAAAACCCATATGAAATCTTTGCTTTACTTTTTGTCTTTTACATTTTTTACATTACATGAATTGTGGTATTAAAAGAAAAGAGAGATGCCATTTAGCATACATATTTATTGAGCACCTACTAGGTGCCTCGCTCTCTGCATTTGGTGGTGCCTGTGCCTATTTAATGGTCTGTAATTAAAACTGAAGGGTGTGTTTTCTTCAATTTATACTCTTGGATACCATATTAGTTTCCTAGGGCTGTCAAAATAAATTACCATAAAGCGGGTGGTTTATAACAACAGAATTTATATTCTCACAGTTTTGGAGGCCAGAAGTCTGAAATTAAGGTGTCAGCGGAACCAAGCACCCTCCAAAGGCTCTAGGAGACAATCTTTCCATGCCTCTTCCAGCTTCTGAACGCTGCAGGCATTCCTGGGTTTGTGGCTGCAGAGCTCCAATTTCTGACTCTGGCCTCACTTGACTTTTCAACTTCTCCCCATATGTCTTTCCTCTGTGTGTCTCTTCTAAGAACACTTGTCACTGGATTTAGAACCCATCCTGATAATGCATGATCATCTCATTTTGAGATCCGTAATTTAGTAGCATCTGCAAAGACTTTTTATTTCAAATAAGATCATACTCTCTGGTTCTGGGATTAGGATACAGACATACATTTTGACTGCCACCATGTAACCCACTGTAACTGTAATCTAGAATTCACAACATAGAAATGATAATAATATATTTTCATTAGAATTACATGACTCCTTATACCACTTTGTTGTTAAAATACCTAAGTAACAAATGGAAATTTCCCTCAAAACAATTTTAAGTGTTTAAAGCAAGAAAGTGGTTCCCTGCTTTATTTTAAATTTGATTCATTTCAAATTTCATTCATGATCTTTTGACCCCTGATAAGAAATTCATCATTCTAGAGAGTCATCCTCCACCAGGGTTAGACCAAAAAACATATCCTCTGAGGAAAGGGCTTACCAAATATCCATGTTGTAGATAGGAAAAGTATTCTGGAGTTTATGAAAAAAACTGTTTGATATACCTACAGCCTTTATCACCCACACTAGATATCAAAACTGAAAAATTATTCATACCTTGGAGGGATAGTGAGAAAGAATTATAGGGTTAAAAGTAAAAAACAAAAAACCAACCTCTAATCAGTAATCATACCATTAGTAGCCTCATGTTGTTAATGTGAGGCTTAAATAAAACTAAATATGCTAATTGTTTTGCAAAACTAAATACCCAAACTAAATATGCTAATTGTTTTGCAAAACTGTGCAATAATCCTTCGGGCTATAGTGATGACAGTTGGTTAAGTAAACATACACCTTAAAACTTCTGTCTGCTTGTGTAATCTAGTAATCATAGGCTTACACAGTCCTTATGGAACTTCTGTTCAATTTCTTTGCATAATTTCCTTAAAATACTATCCCTAAATCTGAGTTTTAAAATATGAAGAATATACTACATATTTTCTTCCTGTATTGAGAGCCACATAAAATTTAGAAAACATACTTCACCTATTATAAGAGAAAAAACAAAGAGTAATAACGTTTTATCTCACATCAGTGATAACATATTTTCTTCAAGACTCACATGGACCTAAATGTTATGTCAATTCTTGTGTCTTTTTTATTGCATTACATTACCTCTCCCTTTCTATATCCTTTAAAATATGCATATGACAAACACAGGATACATTTTTTTTTGGCCAATTCCTCCTTCTATTATAAGAGCAAATTTTAATTTCCGGGGCTACTCCAAAGAGCAATTCATATCAGGAGATTTGTACACACACAAAAAAAATGTGAGGCTTAAATAAAACTAAATATGCTAATTGTTTTGCAAAACTAAATACCCAAACTAAATATGCTAATTGTTTTGCAAAACTGTGCAATAATCCTTCGGGCTATAGTGATGACAGTTGGTTAAGTAAACATACACCTTAAAACTTCTGTCTGCTTGTGTAATCTAGTAATCATAGGCTTACACAGTCCTTATGGAACTTCTGTTCAATTTCTTTGCATAATTTCCTTAAAATACTATCCCTAAATCTGAGTTTTAAAATATGAAGAATATACTACATATTTTCTTCCTGTATTGAGAGCCACATAAAATTTAGAAAACATACTTCACCTATTATAAGAGAAAAAACAAAGAGTAATAACGTTTTATCTCACATCAGTGATAACATATTTTCTTCAAGACTCACATGGACCTAAATGTTATGTCAATTCTTGTGTCTTTTTTATTGCATTACATTACCTCTCCCTTTCTATATCCTTTAAAATATGCATATGACAAACACAGGATACATTTTTTTTTGGCCAATTCCTCCTTCTATTATAAGAGCAAATTTTAATTTCCGGGGCTACTCCAAAGAGCAATTCATATCAGGAGATTTGTACACACACAAAAAAAACAAAAACAAAAAACCATGCAACTTAATGAAATACAAAATAAAATACAATCCAAAATATAAAATACAAAAAGTCTGGAGTGTACATGGAGACATCTGATGGATTTATAGTATGCTGAGGTTTGATTAGCAGGTCAGACAAACTGAAGGGCTGTTCTGTTATTCAGAGTACAGATCGAGACGCACCCACGCGAAGGAGAATGACTCTGAGTTCAGAAGTTTGGGTCAGGTGTCTGTTCCTATACCACATCATCGTATTCATGTCATCATGATGAATGCAATGTAACTTAACACTAATACTGTCTAAATCCAGCTGAAAAGAGTATGCGATTGTATCACAATCTAAGTCTGCTCATTTTTTCATCCTACCACTTGACAGCACAACAAAAGTCAAGGGTTATCACCAGTGGTGAGTAACATTCTATAATAATTCCATGTGAGCTAAGGAGGGACTTTTGTACCTTCCCCCAAAAAAGCAAATGTATCCCAAATTGTAAAACTCGAAGCATCTTCTGGAGACTTAATCTGGACATATTTTATCTTTGTCTTAAACTAAGAATGTAAGATTAAAAAAAGTGATAACCCATGCGGTTTCTAAATGTATTCTTTGCATATAAATCAAACCGTATGCAAATAATCATTTAAGTAGAAAAATGCCAAGAATTCTGTCCATGCGTATCAATAAATTCAGCTGAAAGCGCATGCTCTGTAATATTACTTATAAAAATAATATAGTCCAGTTAAACCTTTTCCTTTTTTACAGAAGGTGACTCCTTTTCAATTGTCTGATTATCAGGATTAGATGATAAGTCAGAACAAGTTCTTCTGAGTTTAAGCAAAGATTTTTTTCCCCAGTTTTCATGAATTAGAAGTTTGTCGCCATTGCTTGTCTTAATCACTAAACAACAACCACAATAACAGTAAAAAATGCAATACATGGGGCTTTCTTTGCTTTGTTTTGAGCAAGCTTAAGGTGCTCCAGGTTTTCTGAAATGCCTACATGAACTAAGTTAGTTTTGAAAAGATACTATGATTTATGGCTTCTCATGTTTACACCGGATCTATATTTAATCACCAGTACATGTTTGTCAGAAAGTCATATATTTGTAAAGGATGAAACCAAAAAATTTAGGCTCCTTTTGGATGTTTGTAAGAGTAGGTCTAATTAAAACATATCAATTACCAAAGTCACTTTAAGAAGTGACTTTGAAGTACAATACCTCCTTATCATAAAAATTCATTGGGAGTCAAACATTCACCTTCACCACAACAATGACCTAACAATGAATTACCTGAAAATTTTACTAAGATTAAGAACAATCTTATTCTGATAGTTATAATGAAAACCTAACCAATAAGGAAGATTGCCAAAATTAGATTTAAGTGGAACAAATACTTGTATTTTATTTTTATCTTGAGATAAATTTATTTATTTTGAGATGATTCCATCAATTATGTGGGATTTGTTTAGGTTAAATGAAGTTCAAGGTTAACCATGCATTTTCCCTTTGATTCTCATAGAGCATATCTTGTTACTTGGAAAGGTTTTCCGTAAGGGTGAATTTGAAAGAGTTTGGAAAAGTAGTCACATTTTTATAGTCATGGAAAATTTGTCATATGGACAACACTTAGCACAGTTTCGTTACTCCGATATATCTTTATATTGAAATTGCCTTATTCCTTGCTGTCTTATCATATATAGATATGCCTCATCCAACTATACAGAGTTTTCTAAATCCACTAGGATACTAGGCTTTTGAGCCACAAAAAACGTATTGTTCTTACTCATATTTACTGAAAAATTACCTCATTAATATATGACATACTCTATTTGCATAAAAGTCTCCTTTATTTGTATGTATGGGCAGGGAGGAGGAATGAACCTATTTGCTATTAGGAAAGATCTCCAGAAGCAAGCATTTTCCTCCTCTTTCAGTGAACTTTGTATATTTTGGCAGTCACTGACGCCACGGGCATACAGGCAAGGCAGCTTCCTACTTGACAGTCAAGCTTTCCAGAGACCAGCAGCAACAAGAATTAAAGCACAACAGAATGTAGTTCAAGCAGTTAATCTTATTAGCTATTTTTTATTATGGATTTTTTCAAATTCATGCAAAAGTGAATGGAATAGTAAAATGAAACCCATGTATTATATTCTAATTTCAACAATATGTCTAATTGTTTTATCTACTGCTTCCCTCCAGATTATTTTCATGCAAATCTGAGACATTATTTCATCTATATGTACATCAATAAATCTCTAAAAGACAAATACTCTTTAAACAAAAACATAACCACAATATGATTATGACAACAAAAAGTGAGTAATAATTCCTTCATGTGATTAAACTTTCAAATAATTAAATTCTTACCCTGCAGAATATTCTTATCTAGGTTTTAGATGCTTGGGCTATTGATTCAGGTGCTATGCTAACTTCTCTATTTGAAACAGAATTTAGTCTTCTGAACAACACTTTGTAGTAGGTATTATTATTATCTCATTTTTTTCAGATTGAAACCTACATGAAATGAATTTCCCAAGGTCATCGTGGCAGAACAGGTTCAATTCCTGGCATCTTGTTCCACTACCTATACTCTTTCTTACCTAGATCCATATAATTTAGTTTATTTCAGAGTAGAAGAATATGAGTCGAATTACACCCAAATACATACATCACTTTTTTCTAAAATTCCACATGTATTTGAATATTTACAAAAACATACTTCTCTTTCTTATAGCCTACAAATACATTTTTCTTTCTTTTCTTTCCTTTTTCCTTTCCAGTTGATAGTAAACATACTTGGGTTTTGCTCATAACTCAGAAATGCCTATTCTATATTCTATAATAATATTCTATATTCTTAATAATGAATTTACTAGAAGCTTCTGTTTTATTTTCTGTAAAATAGTTTATGCATGCCTTGGCATATAAGTGTAAAGAGAAATGTTTTTTCCATCTAGCTAAAATATTTCAGACAGCAAGAGTATTAGAGAATTAATATTTAAAATATATTTTGACATGTAATTCTACATTTTCAATTTAAAAATAGGTTCCATAATTGATATTGACTTCTACAGTAATGTAAAATGAAAGGCTTAACAGTTTTAGGACCCCAAAACTATAGGAACTATAAAATCAGGGAAAACGCTAAAATCAGGGACTTGGCATACACAAAATGAGTGCTGGCTGCAGCAAAGGAAACTCACTTAAAAATGTATTGGCTTGAACCAAACTGTGACTGAACCTTGTTTGAAGGTTTACATGTCGTTGTGAAAACTCCTGGAAATTTGACTCCAACTGTTCCTTATATTTCCACCTCATGCTTCCCATTGTCCTGAGACGTCAAAGTACATAAATATTGATGAAATTAATCACCTTTGTGAAATGATTCCTACATCTGGATTCCTTATTTCAGTTATTAGGGTAATCTACTATGTGGAAGACATTCTGCCAAGCTTTGCAACGGATGTAAGGATGAATACAGCTCTGCATCCTCCAGTGCAGAGATTGAAAATATAATACTATTCAGGAGATTATGTGTTATATGAGATATATTTATAAAGTTCTGAGTGTGTTAAAAAGGAGAAAGACCATAGAGACAAACTGAGGAGAAACCAGGATAGGTTTGCAGACAGGATTTTTTTTAAATTCATTTCTGTGTGAAACACTTGTTCCTCCAGCTAACCAAGCTGAAAACCTTGAAGGCATTTTAAATTTCTCTGTATGTTAGGCTTCACTTCCCAAAAGATGTTGTTGCTACAGATTCTACCTTGGGACTGTTCCTTTCTCCATTCACAATCAGCACAATAAATCAAGACCTTAACTTATTTCTAAAGTTTCAATTTCTCTTTGTTGAATCTAACAAAGCTTCCAGATTGATCTTCCTAAAGAGCAGTTTTACATTGTTATTAGAATTAAGGCTATAGGAAACATGGATGAGAGGATAATAATTCTCTGGAAAGCATCTCTTACCTAAAAATCAAGGGATTATTATTGTCTAGATCTGTGGCTCTCAAAATTTAAGATGCATCAGAGTCACCTGGAAGGCTTATTAAAACTCCCATTGCTGTGTCCTAGATTTTCTGGTTCAGTAGGTCTGGGAAGAGACCTGTGAGTTTGCATTTCTAAGAATTTCACAGATACTGCTTAGGTTGCTGGTTCTGGGATCATATTTGGAGAACTACTAGTCTATATCACTATTATTAGCATGGTGAGTAGAAAAATCACTAGACTTGTGAGATGTTCTGAGTTCTCTTTCAGATGTTCCATATGCTAGAACTATGAGATTATGGAATTGGGGTAGTCTCTTGAGATTTCATGTTTTCATCTTGAGCTGGCTTGAACTGGCTTGCGAGGATCAATTTTGTGAATCTCTTCTAAACGTTGGGTTCGGTGACGTCCTTGAAGCTGCAAATCAGCCAGAGTGGGAGTATTTACACTATGAAAATGGACAATTGTTCCAAATCAGCTTCTTTTTTCAATTTTGAAGAACCAATTGTGAAATAATTACCAGCACACCATTGATTAGATCTATATTAATTTCCATAAGATTTTGGATGCTCTAATAATTTTGAAACTTCTCACTCTCTTTTGAATCATCTGTTTTTCTCTGAGCATCAGATTGCTCTTTCTCAGTCTATCTAAGGCAAGACGGGAATAAAGACGCAGACCTACAAGAGCATGGACTTGAGGACACGGAGGGGGGAAGGGTAAGCTGTGACGAAGTGAGAGAGTGGCATGGACATATATACACTACCAAACGTAAAATAGATAGCTAGTGGGAAGCAGCCGCGTAGCACAGGGAGATCAGCTCGGTGCTTTGTGACCACCTAGAGGGGTGGGATAGGGAGGGTGGGAGGGAGACGCAAGAGGGAGGAGATATGGGGATATATGTATATGTATAAGTGATTCACTTTGTTATACGGCAGAAACTGACACACCATTTTAAAGCAATTATACTCTAATAAAGATGTTTAAAAGAAAAAAGTCTATATTATAAAAAATATTATGAATCTAGGACTTAGAGAAGTCAGTTGGTTGGGAGCAAAGACAGTAATGACCATATTTCATTTAAACTGATTTGAACTTCATGGAAACTTCTATATCATGATGCATAGATGCAGGAAAATAAAAGAAAGAAAATTTGAAATAAATGTAGACCACATTTTCTTGGTTTTCTTCTGAAGAGAATGTTCTTAAAGATCAGGCCCTAGACTCTCTTCTCTTCAAACTTCTCTTTATACTTTCTCCAAAGGAAATTTCATCCAATAGTATTCATTAACTCACTTTGGAAATGACTTCTAAATTTGTATCGCCTATGAAAAAACTCTTTATTGATCTCTATATGGGAACCTTACTGTTTTCCTTTCAATAAACAGTCCCTGGAGGCTCACGGCCTTTGCACATGCAGTTCCCTGTCTTTTATCACTTCACTCCCTCATCTTTTCTCGTAATTCGGATTTCAGTTCAAAATTACTTCATTGGGAAACCACTGCCTCCCAAGTAGTACAGAAGAGCCTTTTTGCTATAGTACTGTGTACTTTTGGTTTCAAGGCTTTTGTCATTTATAATTTCATAGGCATTTCTGTTTTATTTGATTAATGTCTGTTTCCTCTCAATAGACTATAAGCTTCACCATAGTGTGTTTATAGTCACTACTATAGGTGTCAATATTTAACAGCTATCCAGTAAGAACTCAATATTAATGGGGAACAGCCAGAATTCACTTATTTACCTTTCTCTTTTCCTTTCTTTTTTCTCTCTTCCTTCCTTTTCTTTCTTTCTTTCTTTCTCTTTCTTTCTTTCTTTCTTTCTTTCTTTCTTTCTTTCTTTCTTTCTTTCTTTCTTTCTTTCTTTCTTTCTTTCTTTCTTTCTTTCTTTCTTTCTTTCTTTCTTTCTTTCTCTTTCTTTTCTCTTTCCTTTTCTTCTCTCTCCCTTTCTCCTTCTCCACATCTTTTCCTCTTTCTCTATCTCTTTCACAGTTCCCTCTCCCTAATAGATCAGTGAGAGATGTTCATTCCTATAATCTGCAAGGAATTCTAAAAGCCTACCTATGACTTTCTTTCTTTCTTTCTTTCTTTTTCTTTCTTTCTTTCTTTTCTCTTTCCTTTTCTTCTCTCTCCCTTTCTCCTTCTCCACATCTTTTCCTCTTTCTCTATCTCTTTCACAGTTCCCTCTCCCTAATAGATCAGTGAGAGATGTTCATTCCTATAATCTGCAAGGAATTCTAAAAGCCTACCTATGAGACTGTAATGTAGTGATTCTTAACCCTGGCTGCACATTAGAATCACCTGGGGAGCTTTCAATAAATACCCATGCCTAGGCCCACCACAGACCGATTAAATCAGCATTTCTGGAGGTGGGGCTCAGGGAGCATTTTTTAAAAGCTCCCTAGGTGATTCTAACGTATAGCCAGGGTTGTGAAACACACTCTAATGGATGAAATCTGAATACCCATCTGTTCATGAACCATATAAGCCATTATTTTTGGCCTAGGAAATTTCTAATTCTAATTAAATTATCCTTATATTCATTCATTTATTCATATAAGCCTTCAAAACATATAATTTTAAACTGTATGTTATTAAATCCTCTATTTGTTGCACTAACATTAAATAGTGTATTTATTACTAGAAGCAAAGGTTTCTACTAGGAGTTGTGAAAGGCTATACAGTGTGGCTAGATACCTTCCAGATTCTGATATTTTTGAATGAACTCTTTCCTCACTTTGCTCATATCATGGGTTTAAACCATAAATTTAACCTTAGAATTTTCTCTTTGTTTATCTTCTCACTGTACATAGTACTAGAATACGTAGTAGCCTTTCACACTGATTGTGCATATGTGATAATGCAGACATTGTTTATGCAAGAAAAACCCGTGAACCTCTTCTGTAAAATAAGCACATCCACGCAAAAACATTTCTGCTTTGATCTAAAAACTGTGAAAAGGAGGCTTTGGGATTGCTATAACATCTAGGGGACAGCGGTTAGAGATGTTGCAAAAAGAGAAGCTGAAAGGCTGTTGGGGGTGGGCAGGAAGGGTAGAAGTATTTAAACAGAGACATGGTGAAATCAGGAAGCTTTCTCCTCAAAGGGCAGTTGCTGCTGGAGCAACTGAGTCATCGTCCCAGTGTTGTCTGTCCTAGATCCAGTGAACAGGAAGTGAAAGTTCAGTGTTGCTTACTCTCAGTTACCATCCACATAAACAGACACAGGAAGATCAAGTCATGTTACTTAGCCTTACTGCCCTTGCATGTTTTGATAAATATGTTAGCTATTTACTCAGTATAAATACTAAACTTACATACCCCCAAGGCCAAATTTTATAGTTTCCCTTTTGAATTCCTTTCTTTTAAAAGCACTCTCTTTTCCCACATATTTTCCTTTTGAATTCACCAACATCTGAGCCCCCTGCCTCTCCTCACCTTCTGCTTATGGGAGGGAAGGGCTCATCATGCAGGCCCCTCATAAAGGTAAACTTGGTGCCAGGGAGTAATCCCCTTGGGTCACTAATGGATAGTCACACATCTGAGAATGCTGTTAAGAAGCTTCTGAAGTGGAATGCGATTCCAGCCATAGCAATTACATACTGCTCATATTTCCTAGTTTAGGCTCTGGGGAGTTCAACCACTGCCTATTAGCAAGATGACGATGGAAGGAAGCACTGTAAATCTCACAGCAATGATAAAGCTGAAGCTCCTGGAAGAAGTGGGAAAGAGTGAGTTGCAATTAAAAAACAGAACCATGAACCTTGGCCTTTTAAAAGAACAACACCCACAGTCAGTTAATGAAGAACACGAGAGGCTAAACTAAACTGTAAACATTTCTTATATCTCTTTTCAGTTATCATCTGGGTTGCGAGCAGAATGAAAGAGGAAACTAAACGTCAAGAATCCAAATTAGTCTGTAAGATACATCTAATTCTCAAACAAATACCATACCATTTTGAACTTTTTAGAACATTTGGTTTACATATAATTTGGTCATTCCTGTTAAGACAGACAGGCAAAGAGTTTATAGCTCTTATTACATAGGCAACATTAAAGAAGATTATTTAGGACTTTAAAAAAATAGCTCTCCAAGGAACAGTTGACCTTAATTGTTATAGAAAGAAGAGAATGCACTAAATATCACACATAGAGAGTTTACTAAATGTAGTAGGTTGTATATTAAGCTTTATAACAACTTAAGAGGTTGTATTGCTGTGCTCACTTGACAGCTATGAACGCTGATGGCGAGAAAGATTATGTAGCTCAATGGTGAGATTACGTAGTTCAATGGCAAACCCACAAACACAAAATACCAAATTAAGAATGGGTACCCAATTCTGCCTGATTCCAAAGTTCACGTGTTTTATTTCACCTGGTGTTTCCTACTGTGAACCTAACTGGGATCTATTTGAGGGAGGTGGAGATAGGAATCTAAAGACCAAAAAGGAGGTATCAAATCACAAATGTTTAACTAGAAATGTTGGATTTTTAAAATGACAATATGGTGAGTTGACAACTCATCTCTTCCCATTGTTTAAACACAGCAGATTTAAAATTTGGAAGATGAGGTAAATTTCCTGCCATACCCCACAGAATGGCGTCATTGATTAATGACTGGTGGGGAATCTACCCTATGTGGAATGAAGGGAGGGCAGCTTGATATTTAGGCTGAAGGATAGGGAGGGGGAGATAATATAATAAAAAAGACATAAGAATAAAGACATAAGAATGATGAAGAATACCTTGCCTAGTTTACACTTTCCATAGTGCTTTTACTTATATTATCTTGTTTTACACTCACAGTTTGAAGAGTACGATCCACTCTCTATAAAGGCATGGGACACTTCAAAATAAGAAAAAACAAACATTGTCATACATCACAAAACAGTAGAGCATTATTGTCCTTTTGCTTGACCTAAAAGAGGTATGAAATTTTTAAGTACTTTGCTTCTGTTGTTTGCTAATGTCTCATAGTACCATTGCTAAGTCTGTAGAAAAGATAATTACATTCCTTACTGTCAAATGTACCGAAACAATAAAATAACATCAGACGAGATAGGACCGTCCTAGCTATAGCCAACAACAGCCCATTTTGAAATAGGAAAAAAAAAAGGAACTATGAATTTATGATTACGTTTGTCAAGCATTCTCTGTAAGGTGTACAATTGAATCACTTTTACAGTTTAAATACCCTGACTTTGTACTGCATTGATAGTAGGTAACAGGTTAATCTGTAAAATTCACAGTTTACCAAGAGCTTAGGAAGTACCAGTGAAGAACACATTTTTAACATGTGGAAGACCCTACCTGCTAAAAATAACCATTTTGTCTCCCTGCAAATACTTTTAGTGCTGCATTGCAAATGAGTTTACAACATTTTTTGACCAAAATCTTTCAGGCCATTGGCTTTAAGTAGAATCAGTGACTGCTCCTTTCTATATAATGGAAATTCCTATTCCATTGCCAGCAATCCATTTAGATGATTCAGGGAAAATTTGATGAACCATATTTTATAATTGCTAGTCTTATTTACTCAGTCTATCTCAAAAAACCAGTGAGGACAGATGAACTTCCCAAATAATCTAGATTCTGTGTAAGTTAAATATATGCAATTTCATTTCTTAATTTTAAATGACACTTTGGAATTAGAGAAAAGGAATGTTATCTGATAGTTTTTCAGAGAGATCTTTTTCTTAATTAGACCAAAAATATAGTTTAGATAGATTTTAGTGGGTTCCCTATGACCAACTCCCGTAAGTACATAAAATCTTCAAAAAAAAACCTCCTAAAATTTCAATACTATGTGCACTATGTATGCATATCTTCAACAGTTTTCTTTAAATTAGTTATTCTATGTGTATATCACATAATATTAATTGATGTACTTGTTTAATAACAGTACGAAAGAGCCATGTTAGATAACACCAGTGGTAAAGAGTCGCAGACTCTGGAGCCAGAATGTCCAGACTGCCTGGGTTCATACCAGGATTTATCTAGTCCTTAACTTCTTATAATTCAGCTTTTTTCATCTGTAAAATAGTTTATCAGTAGTACCTACTTCCTAGGCTCATTAGGAGGATTGAAGGGGTTGATGTTTGTAAAGTGCTTACAACAGTTCCTAGAATCTAATAAAGGACTGTATAAGTGTTGTGTGTTGTCCTTTCCCCCTTTATTTTTTTTATAAATATATTTCTCCTATCTGGGCAGTTTTTATTTTCTGATAGATTAATACCGTTTCTTAAACTGTATTAAACAGTTTATGAAACAGTATTAAACTATGTAAATGTGGAACTATTACAATAACTTTACTAGCAAAGAGTAAAAATAAACAGGTGTGGTGGTTGCCCTCATATTCCTTAGAATTTAGTGAGTAAAATGGGAAAAAATATAGAACTTATGAATGGACGATTATGTTTGAAAGGACTGAAAATCAGTAAATATACAAATAAACAAATGATCACAAACTGGGATAAGTAATGTGAAATCGCAGTGAAGAGTCAATGGTAAAATGAACTGATTGCCTCCAGGAGTTCACTGAACAGCCAAGGAGACTTAATGGAAAGAAACGAAGGATGCCTCGTTTTTAAAAGTATTTTCATGAAATAAAATTAAATAATATTACTAAGATTTTAACATTTAAACATATATACAGACTAAGAAGAATCCCATCTAACTTAATGCCCATTAAAATCTGTCATCCATTTGCACACACTTGGATATTTATTAAACACATACAATTTTTATCCTGCTCTCTCACTTGTTATTTTTGTCAAATATGTTGTATCAAGTTCCTGCAAAACTTTGTAATTGCATTTTAATGGCTGTACAATTTTACACCAGATAACATATTCTCTTATTGTTGGACACATATGCTGGTTTTAATACTTTACAATGATAAATTATGATCCAATAAAATATTTCTGTAGATTTTTCTTATTTTGAATTATTTTTCTTTGGATTAACTATAGTAAGTGAGATTATTGGGTCCAAATGTATGATTTTTTTTCTGATCCAACTTTTCTTTCTAAAGTGAACTGACATTAATGTGTTGCAATTACAAAAATAATATTTGATGCGTGTGAAAAATTCAAGCAGTAAGAAAATATATGAAGTAAAAACCTAAGATTTAACATTTTTTACCCCCCAGTAATCATTCTAATTATTTGATGTATATTCTTCAAGACTTTGTCTTAATTGGGGATTACACTCCATAGCATAGAGACAAACTGAATAGCAACCTGCTTTATTTTACTTGATGCGTTGTGGACATCTGTTTATTACCTCTAGTCATAATTCAGAATATTTAATGACTGTATAATAAATATTTTCCTGCATGGTTGTGCTGTACTTTTTTCATGAATAATCCACCACTGATGGTCATTCAGGCTGTTTCCAAATTAGTATTATTATGTTCAAAGAACCAAACATATATCTGCTTTTTGTACTTATCAAATTATTCCCATTTAATCAATTCCTAGAAGTGAATTTGCTGAGTAGAAATTGTTGTGCACTTAGAATGTAAAGTCCTTCTACCAAATTGCCTGTCAGAAATGTACTGATCTCTGTCCACAGTGTTTGGAGCCTCCTTCTCGATAGGTCTTTCAATCATTCTCAATTTGACTGGCTGTTTAAAATTGTAGTTCTTGGATTACTAATGAGGTAAAGTATGTTTTCACTTGTCAAATGAATTTTCAGACTTCGTTTATGGTGACTTTTGTTGTGTAGCGACTTTTATTTTTATATTTTATGTAAACAGATATATCCGTTTTTTCCTTTACGATGTTTGGTCAAGGTTTCTTTTTTCTAAATTTAGACCCTCCCTGCACCAAGGTGATGAAAATATTCTCTTAAATTTTTCTTAAATGTTTATGGTTCTATACTTTAAATCTAAACGTTTAATCAAACTGGAGCATGTGTGAATGTGTGTGTAATACAGCGGGAGAGGGTATAACTTGTTTGAATAATTTTTTACTAGTTTTCAATTAGAATTTTATTACTTGTGAAGTTATTGCCCGAATTTCTTTTATGTTTGTTCATCTATGTGTTTATTCTTGTTCCTTCCTACAATAAACAGGGCTTATTTGTTCTGTTTTTATCATCTGATGGGAAGATCCGCTGCATGATACTTGTAAAGTTGTCCTATTTTCTTGCATTTGTTTTTCAAATAAAATGTAGTATTAATTAGTTAAGACCCACACCCTTACAGTGGAATTGTGATTGCAGAGAATTATAATCATTAATTTGGGAGAAAACTTACATCTTTACTGATTGAGTCTCTCCACTCAGGAGCAACATACACCTAATTGCTCATGTGTTCTTTTGGTTTTGTGATTGAACTTTACTTTCTTTTTGTCCTCCGTATATCAGTTTTTTAGTTCTTTGGGTGAAAGCAATAAAACTACTCTAACAAACAATTTCAAATCAATTGAACCTTTAGAGGGTATCTCTACAAACAAAGAAAAATAATGGGTTCAGAAAAAGAAGGTCAGGGCTTCCCTGGTGGCGCAGTGGTTGCGAGTCCGCCTGCCGATGCAGGGGAACCGGGTTCGCGCCCCGGTCCGGGAGGATCCCACGTGCCGCGGAGCGGCTGGGCCCGTGAGCCATGGCCGCTGAGCCTGCGCGTCCGGAGCCTGTGCTCCGCAACGCGAGAGGCCACAACAGGGGAAGGCCCGCATACCCCCCCCAAAAAAAAAAAAAGAAGGTCAGAGTAGCTCCTGGGGATCAAGGTAGCAGCATGTAATGGACATCTCCAATTCCCCACCATAGAACAAGGAGGTTGCTATACAGAAAAGGAGGAAGAGATGGTGGGTAGCCAAAAACAAAAGATAGGCTCTACTTTAAGCTTATTATCATTATTATTAAGTGAATTGAATAACAATTTTAACTCGATGATTAGTTGATTATTTCTAGAATTAAATTAATTTTTAAATTTTGCTTTAATAAAATTTTCTGTATTCTTTCAATAATTTGAATATTTTTCTATCTTTTTTCTTGAATTCTCTAAGCATTCAAAATATATATAGGTAATGATGATTTTGTCTCTTCCATTCTAAAATTTATATTATTAGACCTTTTCTTGTCTTATTATAATACGGAGTATTACCCGACGCAGTGATGAATGTCACACTTTTCTTTTTCCTAATTCTGATGGAAGTATCTCCAGTAGTTCACTATTGAATAAGAGTTTTAAAATTTTTACTATATGCCTTTTACCGTGTTAGAAAGGTTCTTTCATTCACTAGGCTAGGATTATAAATTTTTATCAGGGTTGGATACTGAATTTGTTTGAATACTGTTTGGGATACGTTGAAATGCAGTTTTTCTCCATTATTTTTGATATTAAATATTGCCAGGTTTGCTTTTGTTGACTCATCCATGCACTCCTGAAGTAAAGCCTCCTCTGTCATGTGTATTATTTTAATAAGAACTTTGGACTTGCTCATATTTTATTGATATAACTGCATCAACAACTGTAAGTAAGCTTTATTCATAATTTTATCACAGCCATCTTTGATAGTCTTTAGCTTTGGAATCTCATTTGCCTTCGAATAGAAACCAAGAATAAGCTTTTTGCATTTTACAAGTTTTTCTTCTGTGCTAGAATTTCTCAATTTTGGCACTCTTGACATTTGGGGCCAGTAATTCTTTGCTGTGGGGCCTGCCCTGTGTATTGTAGGGTGTTCAGCAGCATTCTGGCCTATTCCTACTGGAGGCCAATAGAACACCCTCCCCATCACCACCATCACCTTTCCCAGTTGGGACAAAAATATCTCCAGACATTGATGAATGTCCCCTGGCAAACAAAAAAATCCTCCCCGGTTGAAATCCACTGGTGTATGCTTTGGAAAAGTTTAATGTTTGTGAAACTTCCCTATGAAACCATTTGACCTTGGTGCCTTATGTGCAGTGGTATGGAGTTTTTGGCAGCCTACCCAATTTTTTAAAATATTATTTTTCCAGTGGGGTAGTTAATGTCACAATTTAACCAAGTCCTGTTATGTCCCTCAACGTCCTTTCTTCTGCATGCTCCTCTTTCTCATCTGCATGTTCTTCTTGAGCAAGTTCATCATTTCCTGTGGCTTCACACCGTACCTGTTTTACTAATGAATTCCAGATCTTTTTCTCCTCTATAGGCCTTCTATAGGTTCAGATTAATATATCTATCTGTGTTTTATGTATCCATGCCTGGATATCCCACAGGACCCTGACACACCACACATCTACAATATATTTTATTGCCTTACCTCTTCCTAAGGCCCATCCTCTGTTGGCTGTGGTACTCCATACACTCCATCACACATCACACACATCGCAGACTTAGAAGTCAGACTAGATTCTGCCTTTCTTTTTTGTAACCTCACTTTGAATTAGCCCAAGTTCTATGGATTCTACGCTCAAATATTTACTTATAGCAGATACCTAGCACTTCTACCTGGACTGTTTGTATTTTACTGGTGAAGAAGAAATTTTAACTATGAATTTTAAATGCCAGAATCCATATTTATTTACTGAATGTTTGCCAACTACTAAAAACATCAGTGTTACAGTAAGAAGAAAGGAAAAGGCTAAATAAAACTCAAGGCCTAATGGCACAGTAAATCAAGAAATATATTAACTCAGAGAATTGTCTATAGAAAAGAGCTGCAAGTCTCCATACTTGGCCTGTTCAAAATCTGCTTTAGTTACTTTGTAGATAATAAGGGGATAATTATCATTTTTTTCAGAATCTTTAAAACTAGAATGCATATGTAATATATTGTATAACTTAAAGTTGAAAAGGTGTTTAAAAGTGAAATGCAAGGCTATATCTAACTAGGTAAATGTAGTAGGGACATCTATAAAGTTCTACATCGAGGTTCAAAAAGTAAACTCTAACTTATAGTTTATTGCTAAAACAAGCAACATGGAGGTTGATGGTAACCAAAAGGAAAGAGCAATTGGAAAACATGGACACTGTAAAGGCCCTTTGTGAATATATTGGGACTGTAACTCTATGCTAATTTAAAAATAGTCACGTACTTACATCATTAATTATACTGCTGGTAAATATTGTTATTAATTAAGACTAAAAAATTCAAACTGCTACACTACAAAGACTCAGTTATCTACTATTTACATTTAGGAAGATAAAAGTCGGTATGATTTACTTCGCAGATCATGTAGATCACTAGGAGTGGGACCTGGATCTGGGCTTGCCTGCTCATAGGGTTGACACTGAGGGATCCAGAGCCTATGCAGAAGGGGGCAAATCAATCCAACAGGTAGAACAGGAACAATTACAAATGAGGATGCTGGGATAACAGAGACATACAACAGCCAGGTTCATTTTGAGATACAAGCAATGTACCATTCATCTAAAGTCAATAACAGCATCAGTTACTGTGGTAGGGTTTAGGGACCAGGCACATGTTCTGGAATGGCAAGTTTCCAAGCATGAGCTTCTGCACAGGTAAATAAGCAGTGATTCAGTTTTCAGAATAAAGATTCAAGTGAGAACAAGGTAAAATCTGAGTTATTAGAACATAGCTATGTGTCATTTCGGGGGTGACTTATGTTTAGTCTCACAGTTAGCTAGAGCTCCAAGTATTCCTCTAGGATGTAAGGAAGTGCTGAGTCTGCAGGTGATTTTCAAGGAATTCCAGCTTTGTAGAAAGGGCTGATTCAGCCTGGAGAATTTTACTTGACTGTGAATTGAATATTTTGGATACTTAGGAATATAATGCAGTTGTTATTTCATATAAGAGTATAGCATCGTGATCAAAGAGAGTGGTCTAAAAGTGCTGTATTGTGCTTAGTTCTGGACATAATGTTTTATGAGGGATAGTGATGTCTGGTTTAGGAGCAAATTTAATTGCTTAAGATACCAGGCATGTAATGTAAAGAAATGAAGTTGACCCAGAACTGAAAGAAGGAAAGAAGGAAGAAAGGAAGGTAGGAAGGAAGGGAAAAAAGGAGGGAAGAAGGAGGGAGGAAAGCGAGTGGGGTGGGAGAAAGAGAAAGAAAGAGCAAGACGTTAAATAGCAACCGCCACTTGGCCTCCCTCAGGCAATAAGAACAGGTGAAGAGTGGTGAACTGGGTAGTGCATGACGTGGTTAAGGGGCTGCTACTCCAGGGGCCTTTGATCTTGGGACCTTGAAGTATTTACCAAAATGTGAGATATATTTATTATTATGTGATATCTTCTGATTTTTAATCTTGGCAATTGATTTTTTTAAACTATGTAGGGGTCAAGAAAAATATTCTGCAAACATGGGCCCCTAATCTGGAACTATTCCTCAGGGTAGCAGCTAGAAAATGCAAGTCACGACTTTTCCCCCACAAAGGACAAGCATAGGAATGTTTAGTCCAGACAAGTCATGAGACATACTTCAAATACGTCCAAGACTACCATGTGGAAAATGTACTGGTTTTTATTTGAAAAGCAGTATTAGGACTAATGAAGCAGCCTTTAGTACAATGTAGTTATGGACTTTCTAATGATTAGAGCTGTTCTGGCACAGCAATATCAGAGCGTCTTCTCCTTCAGGGCATGCTGTACTTGGTGGATAAATATTTATTGAAGGAATGAATGAAACTTTGAACTGGGTTGGGAGGTAAGATTTGGATGCCTCTCTAGGACACTGGAGGACATCAGTTTTCCATCGTTTGACAATATATATATACCTTTAAGTTGATTGACAACAGTACTGTCCCAGGAATGTAAAGAATTGAACTTTTTTAGATATGTATTCTCCATCATTACCTTTTATTTAATGTAGATGGGGCAAACAGATTTGCTACTTCCAAACATATTTCTTAAATTGATATCACTTTTTAAGAAAAATATTACCTAATTTTTTTTTTTTTTTTTTGCTTTGCTTTGATCATTTAGTTATGAGTTTGCTCCTTGATCTTTTAAACATTTCTCACAAATGAGAAGGATCTCATTTGGACCTGTGGTGGAAATTAAAGTATTTGAAGGCTGACGGAAATGTGTTAAAATCATGAGTCCTCCTTATGTGATTTATCTAATTTCTATGAGCCTTAGTTTTCTAATTTACAAAATATTTAGTTTGTTTTTGTAAACTATGCTTAGTTTTCACATCTGTAATAGAATACAAGTATTTACTACAGGGTTGAAGGAATTATGGAGCTAAACCATGTAAAATGACTGACCCATATTTGCCCTAGAGTTTGCAATACATATTAACAAATAATCCAAATTCACATTCAAATGCTATATTGCTTAATGGGCAATGCAAGTACCTATAACAGAGTATTCCCATTTCCTCCCTCTCTTCCCTTAAGCCATGGCTATCATTCATTTCACTTAACCACAAGCTATAATCACCAAATACATTGTTGTTATTATTTTGAACAAATTGTTATCTAGTAGATCAATTAGGAATAGAAAAATAAGATATTTTACCTTCACTTACTCCTTCTCTCAGAGTCTTCCTTTCTTCATGTAGATCTGAGTTTCTGACCTGTATAATTTGCCTTCTCTCTGAAGAACTTCTTTTAATATTTCTTGCAAGGCAAATCTACTGGTAGCAAACTCTCTGAATTTTTGTTTGAGAAAGTATTCCTGCTTCACTCTTTTTCTTTTTAACCTAAAAATGCAATTTTTTCAAAGACTTTATTTTTTAGCAGTTTTAGGTTCAGAGCAAGATTGAGGTGAAGATACAGAGATTTCCCAAATACCCCCTGTCCCCACACATGCATAGCCTCCCCCATTATCAATATCTCTCACCAGAGTGGGACACTTGTTATAACTGGTGAGCCTACATTGACACATCATAATCACCAATGTACTCTCCTTTTCTTTGAAGGATAGTTTTGTTCGATACAGAATTTTAGGTCGGCGTTTTTTTTGTTTGCTTGTTTGTTTTCCTCTTAACACTTTAAATATTCCACTCCATTCTCTTCTTGCTTGCATAGTTTCTATGGTTTCTGAAGAGAAATCCAATGTAATTTTTATCCTTGTTTCTCCGTAGGTAATGTAGTTTTTGTTTTTTTTCCCCTCTGACTTCTTTCAAGATTTAATCTTTGTCTTTGATTTTTTAAAGTTTGAATATATGAGCTTAGGAATCGAATTTTTGGTATTTATCCTGCTTGCTGTTTTTTGAGCTTCCTGTATCTGTGATTTGGTATTTGTCACTAATTTTGGAAAATTCTCAGCCACTATATTTTTTCAAAAATTTCTTCTACTTTTTCTCTCTTTCTTCTTCTTTTGATATTCCCATTATACATATATTACACCTTTTATAATCATCCATCAGTTATTGGATAGTCTGTTCCATCTTTTTTTTCTTTGTGTGTCAGTTCTGGAGGTTTCTGTTGACATATCGTCAAGCTCACTGATTCTTTCCACAGCTGGGTACAGTCTACTGATGAGCCCAGCAAAGGCATTCTTAATTTCTCTTACAGTCTTGCAATTACTACTATTTCCTTTTGATTCTTTCTTAGAATTTTTATCTCTTGGCTTACAGTACCTATCTGGTCCTGTATGTTGTCCACTTTTTCCAGTAGAGCCCTCAGCATATTAACCATAGTTATTTAAAATTTCCAGTGTGATAATTTCAAAATCTCCATTATATCTGGCTTCAGTTCTGATACTTACTTTACCTCTCAGAGTATATTTTTTGTCTTTACCATGCCTTGTGATTTTCTTGTTGAAAGCCAGACATGACTATCAGGTAAAAGGAATGAGGTAGATAGTCTTTTAGGGTGAGGTTTGTTTTTTTTTTTTGCTGTACGCAGGCCTCTCACTGTCGTGGCCTCTCCCGTTGCGGAGCACAGGCTCCGGACGCGCATGCTCAGCGGCCACGGCTCACGGGCCCAGCGGCTCCGCGGCATGTGGGATCTTCCCGGACCGGGGCACGAACCCGTGTCGCCTGCATCAGCAGGCGGACTCTCAACCACTGCGCCACCGGGGAAGCCCCTAGGGGAAGCCCCTAGTGTGAGGCTTCATATCTCTCTGTCCAGGGCTTAGGCTGCGTGTATGTTTGCTGTAGCTATAGTTTCACAGGCTAACATTTCATTTACTGTCCATGTTTTTGCCTCTCCTGTGATTTTGGGTTTTCCTAGAGACTTCTTAATAGGGTCTGGGGTTTGAACTTCTTTTAGCTGTATTCTTGTTATTATACTGGAACCCTATTGATATGGTGGTCAGGTGTGGGAGAGGGAAAGTGATCTGTAGTACCATGATTAGGTCTCATTTATTTTAGTGAGTCTGAGTTGGGTATTTCCCTTCCCCAGTGTCAAAGGCTAGAGGAGGCTTGAGTTGGGTATTTCCCTTTTCCAGGTTGGATAGCCTCTGGTAAAACCCCAATCAGTTAGACTTTGGTAAATAGTTTCCCTGGGGCCAGGAACAGAGAGATCTGAAAATATATCAAAAAGATTACTTTTCCCCTCCCCCTGCTGGAAACATGAGGTAATTTTTCTCAAATCTTCACAGAATCTGATGGGGCAACTGGTAGTAAGAATCACGAAAGTGGTCCCCTCCCCAAACAAGAATGGGCCACCTCTGAGTTTTTAACTCTCACTGTGCCTCCAGCAATTCATCAATCATAGCTTAAAGTCTTCCTGTTGATACTAGATCCGTTGCAGGGTTCTGCTCTTGTGCTTCTGCTTCAGGTAAGCAGCGATTCTCTGTATCTGCCTGTCTGTCTCTCCAGTTTTCAGGATGGCAGTTAGAGCTGAGACCTCAATTCTCTGCTGTATCTAAGATGTGTTGATTTTCACTTTGTTCAGGATTTCTCATATCTGGATGGGAGTGACGACTTGCAAGCTCTTTACATGTTGCATCAGAAATCAGAAGTCAACTGGCCCATACTAAATACTCAACAAGTATTTGGTCTCTTCTTTATTTAATGACTTTTTTTCTTTTTACCTTTACCATACGTATAGTTATTTTGTTGTTGAAAGTCTAGTGTTCTGTTGCTTTAAATAAAATTCTTCTATTTGGCAGAGCTTTGTAAAAAATAAAATTCAGATATGCTTAACAGGTCATAATTAGATGCATTTTTGCCCCACATGTATTAAAATGTGTATTTTGTTATTAAAATAATAAAGTGAAAATGTATGTCCAGGTTGTTTGTGTGGGGATTCTTGGTCTTCACTGCGTAGAAACGTGTCTCATTATTGGAATAACACTATTAGCATAACCAGTGCCTGCATAAAGTAAGTCAGAAGCTAGAATCCAGTATACAAAAGCTACTAATTCATGAAGGAAAATTCCTTGGCCAAAAAGGAAGAGCATTGCAGCCCAAAACACAAGTTTATACTCAGACACATTTCCCCCCTCACATAATTGGAAGAGTGCAACAGAATTATTTATGTTTTGCTTATATTTCCTATTCATTTTTCATGAGTCGTCTCTCTATAATTTGTGACATACATTTACCTTTCATCTTGGAGTTGTGTTTTCTAATTCTGAGGTATTATCCAAAGTCTACTTTCTCAGTTCAGAGTTAAAAGAAAAAAAAGAAAAATCCTTAAATCTCCCTTGGTAAAAAGCCGCAGGTGCTGCATTCTTTGCTAAACCCATTTTTCTCTTGAGGGGTAGCAGATTCTGTCTCAGATCTCATAATGTCTCATTTCTGTCTAATCAATAAACATGGCTTCTATCGCTGTGTGTGTTCCAATAAAACCAGACCATAGTGTGTGCACTCAGTAATGCTATTATATGTCAAGTATCCTTAGCACAGAATTATGCCTGGAGTGATAGCTCTACTAAGCTGATACACTAATTTTCTTCACCGTCAAACCTATCTTCTCATTTTGCAAGTATCCATTTCAATGATAGAAACCTGCCACGTTTAAGTATTTTATTTGACCTCCTATTGCTCATTGAAATGGTATGAAATTGTTTCCTAAACAACCTACTCTGGTCTCCGTCACACTGGTATGGTGAAAATATGTCCTCTCTTTAAATTCCATACACGTCCTAACAAATAAATTGTCCGCCTTATTTTGGGGCTGTCTGTTATGTTTAAAGAATGTAGTAGGAAAACAGGCTGTGCTAATCCAACGTACTTTCCTGGTGGAAGGTCTCCTGAGGCATCTGTTCTAAGACCAAGAAAACGTTTGAAGCCTTTAAATCTGATTTTTTAGACAGCTCTGCTAATTTAAGTAAAAGGGTTAAAGAAGGGGATGGAGAAAAAAGATCTATAAAGTGTTTGGTCGACATTTGAAAAAGAAATTGGATATTTTCTGCATAGCTTTATAGCAGTGTATGACATAAATTGTGACAATGTTCCCAGATTCAATACGGATAGATTGAAATAAAAATAAGGCAAATAAGCATTAGAAAGCTTATTTCTAGATTTACAGGACCAAATGAATACAAATGGATATTAATTTGCATATTTAGGTGCATATATATATTGGTGTGAACAATATATACTTATTCATGTATGTGCTACACATATGTACTAAATGTAGCCATTTAATATATGTTGATTGAGAAGTGGTCTTGAAAAATAAAGGTTATGGGTAAGTAAACAGTTGATATTTAATTCAATATTTAAATAAAACCAAAAGCTGATTGAGTTTTCAAAAAAATGAAATATTTCATAGAAAATGAATAATTCAGCTAGTTATTATATAGATGGTTATAAAAAGTTGCCTTTTATGATCATAAAATTGGCATGGAAATACATTGCTTGTTTATTACTTTCATAAAAATGGAATATGAGAATAGACCATGTGGAGTGAGATTAATCTTTTTTTTTTTTTTTTTTGGTGGTATGCGGGCCTTCCTCTGTTGTGGCCTCTCCCGTTGCGGAGCACAGGCTCCGGACGCGCAGGCTCAGGCTCCGCGGCATGTGGGATCCTCCCAGGCCGGGGCGCGAACCCGGTTTCCCCGCATCGGCAGGCGGACGCGCAACCACTGCGCCACCAGGGAAGCCCGAAATTAATCTTTTTAATGTTTGGAATAGAGGAATGAATAAATTATAGAAAGAGAGAGAGAAGAGGAAGCAGGAGTAGGGAGAGCAGGAAACAAGAAAACCATACAACTCATAAAAAAAGGAAGAATTTCTGAGGCTGTTTTGAGATTTAATCAATGGACTCCCACTTCTTGGTTAGACTGGGTGATCCATTTTTTTCCCCACTGTTTTCCTTCAGTTGAACAATTCTTTTTACATGGATCATTGCCAACTGGCTCCTATGACAGGTCAAGGAGGAACTCAAAGTCCTGGAGGAGGCAAGCTATGATTTAACAAGGCCAGCTGTAAGGTTCTGGAGAAATGAAATGGGGCAAAAATAATCTGTACTCACGGGGGGTCAGAGTTGCCATCTTGTGTTTATTAAAAATACACCCTAATAAACTGAATCAACTAGCCAGAGATATATTTTTTTCTTTGTTTTCTTTTTTTAATAAAGATTTTTTTTTAACATAAAGCTAGAATTTAAGCAACTTATTAATAGTACAGAATGAGGACTGCTTTGACAGGAAGAAAAATTTCCCCTAATATGGAATCAAGGAGATACCTAATCTGATAATATAACATAATAATTTTCATGAAAGGGCTAGATGTAAAATGATAGACGTTATAAGCATTACATAATGCCAAAATACCAGCAAAATATCAGTGAAAGTATCCAAACTGGATACTTTGCACCTTGTAGCCAATATTCTCATCCACTTTTTCAAGTAGATATTTGATTTGCAAACACATGTGTCAGAATATTGTACTACATCTACGCAAATAAGGAAAACAGAATTAACATTAATTGAAGGCCTACTTATGTAAAATTAAATCCAAAGAACAACTCTACCTGGTTAGTATTATTATTCTCAATTTTCTTCAGGGGAACCTACAGAAATGGCTTCCAGTGCAGCTAGATTCCAAGGCCTGCACCATATTGTTGCACGTTTTTACTTCCATTGAAGCAGGTGAGAAATACTACATTAGAGATAAAAAGATTTTAGTATATTTGCTTTTCATTCTATACAAATACAAAAAAAAAAAGGAAAGTAAACATACAAAGAGGTTTTGAAAGAATCTCTATTGTTTGCGGGAGTCCAGATCAGCCCAATATGTCCAATAAATTCTTTTAAATAGGCTGCTTCATAGCCAGAGACATAGGTCCTTTATCAGACAATAACGTGACTGTCCAACAAAACAACCTTTTTAAACATTCCAATATGTTGTTAAGAAAAAGATATGAAGTGTGATGTTAAGTATTAAAATACTTAAAAGCAAGCCTGCACTTTTTTGGTGAATAGACGTGCCATTAATGAAGGTATATAAACTTCAGTAAATAAGAGCAGAGTGTGTAAGGAGAGATTTACTTCAGGTGAAATCCTCTGGCCTCAAAGGGTTAAATGTTAACAAAGTTAAAAAGCAGAAATCAGGCTCCTATTAGTCTTGAACACTAATCTTGTTGACGGGTGAAGTGTTTCCTTATTTTATCCATATTTATTATATTGAAGGTGGGTTATATGGTGGTGACTAATGACCAAACATCTGGACCTAGTGACCCTTAAAATCCTCCAGCCATTGCTGCTCACAATTAAATACCACATGAACTAAAATGATATTTTGGCTTGACCAGGACAAATTAGTGTGGCAAAGCTAAAAAAATAGCATTTCCTTTAGCCTTGTAGAAATCATAGCCTATAGAAATTTTAAAATTTAAAAAAAAATAAAAATTTTTATGACTTGCATGTCTCATCATCATTACGGAACTAAGAAAAGTAAAATGAATATTTTCAGAAGAAAATGAGTATTCTGGTGGATCGATCATCGTAGATGTGAAGAACATTTGTTTCACAAGTTTTGCCTACCTCTCAGAATTTTGAGTGAGCTGCGGAGAAATGGATTACTTCAGGTTAAATAATCAGCAAACCTCATTTCTAGAATAATTAATTTTATCTGCAGACAGATAGCTAAAGGGAAGAAAAGGCAAATGTCATCATCATCATAAGAATTATTCACTGAAGATGAATGAGTTTGTCTTCTTGCAGGTAGAAGGGCAGGGAGGCGACAACAATAAAGATGGAATTGTCCAGACAGAAACACAAAAGAGAAAGTGAGTTCCACAAGGATCTCTGAGGTTGTGTAAGTGCTCAAGGCAAGGGCCTCCCAGGAAGCTCTATTTGAGCTCTACAAACTTCGTCTAGTTTTCTCTCCTCTGGGTAAGAGAGGAGGTGGAGAGCTGCTGGGGAAAGGTTGGCAAAAATGCAGAGCTCAACCCCACTGATTGAGTCCTTGAGAGATGAAGCCCTCACGATTTGACTTCGATATTAAATTTGAATGTATCTCCTATTGGGTTAGGAGAGACTGTAACTAGGTGGTATAAAACGTTTAATAAAAAAAGATCAGAGACCAAATCCACCAGTCATGTCAATACACAGACTCTACTGACGAATCCATTCCTCCTATCTAAGGTAAGTGCACAAAAATACAGACAGAACACAAACCAACAATAATAAGCCCTCAAACTTCATGATAGTCTGGGGTGGACACCAAAAGAACTCAGATAAGTGAGTAAAAGAATCACAGGGAATTCATATAAACTATATCTGGGGAAAAGTATTCGGATATAACTACCACATTAAATATGAGAAAGATGGAAAGAAAGCCTCGGACTACTGTGGAAAAAAATGCCACCACAATTTTAAGAACATGAAATGCACTGCAAGCTTAAAAACACTTCTTATGGAATTTACACAAATACTGAAAAAGATTTTCTTAAAAAATACTTTCAAATTCAGATGAAATGCTAAGAAAGATGAAATCAATGAAACAAAAAATAAATCAAGGATGAGATAATGAAACAACAGAGTGACATAAATTAGAGATGGTGGAACCAGGAAACAAATTGAGAATCAAAACCATATCTTTACAGAATGAATAAATAAGTGACTACTAGGAAAGAATAAATATGCATATATAAAAACTAAAATAATGACATAAAAAAGACACAGAAAAGTAGTTAGAGAAAAGATGGTTTAGATTGGGTACAGAATTAACACTAAACTTCTAGGAGAGGTTCCTAATGTTCCTGAACTATAGAATGACTCATTATGCAGTAAATAGTAAATAGTCAAATACAGTTGACCCTTGACAACACAGATTTCAACTGCACAGGTCCACTTCTTCACAGATTTTTTTTCAGTAGTAAACACTATAGTACTATGTGATCTGCAGTTGGTTGAATTCTCAGATTAGGAACCGTGGACACAGAGGGCCTACTAAGTAATACACAGATTTTCTGTGCAGAAGGTCAGTGCTCCTAACCCCAACATTGTTCAAGGGTCAACTATATATTAAACAAGAATGGCAGATTTTCAAAGATAAATCTATAGAAACAATAGAAATAAGAGAGTAAGTCAAGAAATCTTACATTCCCCCCAAAATCAGGTAGACAAACAAGTTATAAATGTATACAGTTATTAATAAGGTTGATCCAAATATATGTGTGAATAAATATCATGGCATTAGGGTAAAACTTCTCAAGTTATTTTATAGCATTTCCAAAAAATAGTATATTTTAGACAACACATTCCAAAATACATATGGGAATATATGAATATTTGTAAATATATTTAACATTCACAGTAGATAGAAAATATCCAAAATGAAACCTCCACATGCACAAAATATATAAGATACAGCTAAATTTAGGCTGAGATGAAAAATTTAGAGGCTTACACATTAATGCTACTTAATTTGATCTACAATAATGTAAAAGATTAAATTAAGCATTTAATAGAACAAGATAGAGCACAAAATAGACCTAAAGGAAGAATAATGAAGGATACAAATACAGTTAAAAGCAGTAATAAATTGATTAAGAAATAGAAAAAAATAAAAAAGAACCAAATTTTTTAGATAAAATAATTTTGAACAAAGAAATGAAATAAAAAAACTTAGCTACACAATCATAAAAAAAACGGAAAGGCACAGACACAGAGGTAAATAACTTTTAGTGCCCTATTTTGCAAAAGTACATGTGAATAAATGCAGAAGCTTAGAAGAAATGGAAGATTTTCTACAATAAAAACCAAAGTACATAAATAACTAAAAAAACAAAAAACTAAAAATAACAACAACACCAAAGTGTTCCTAAAAAAGAGAAATACACTGAACAAACCATTAACCATGGAAACCAATCGCCGTGGAAGTTAATAAATACTCTTTCCGGTGTCAGTCTTAGATAATTTCCCAGGTAACTTTTCTTTTTCAATCCTTGAAGGAACAGACAATGTTGATCTTTTTTTTTTTTTTGCGGTACACGGGCCTCTCTCTGCTGTGGCCTCTCCCGCTGCGGAGCACAGGCTCCGGACGCGCAGGCCCAGCAGCCATGGCTCACGGGCCCAGCCGCTCCGCGGCATGTGGGATCTTCCCGGACCGGGGCACGAACCCGCGTCCCATGACTCGGCAGGCGGACTCTCAACCACCGCGCCACCAGGGAAGCCCGACAATGCTGATCTTATTTAGTGTGTTCCATAACATGGAGACAAGTACATCAGCGTAACTCTGACCATAAATCCATATACAAACAGATTTTTTTAAATTTAAAGAAAATTTATATATGACAGTGTGTTATATAATTTCTGCTGTTGTCCAATATCACTTTTCAAACAACAAAATCACTCCTAAAATATCCGTTAAAGTCATCTGTCCTAACTCTTGACTTTAAGGTACAACAGTAGTTTAGGAGCTGTAATTATTTCTCACAGCCCATGCCATTTCCTCCCATCACAAACCAGCTCAAATTTGTATAACAAGAAAAGAAAAATGAATCCCAAGTGAGTACTCCTTCCTTCTAGTGGTTTGCATTTGGAGATTATACACGCACATACACACACACACACACACATACACACATCACTGCATATGAATATGTGAAACTGATGATTATTGCATCAAGTTCAAAAGTCAGTAAGTCAAATCAACAAATATTTGTTCAATCCCCTTTCCTCCCTGTCTAAGTAGTTTACAATCTGTAGGGAACCAACTGGAGAACATTTAAAAACAATGCATCCTCAAAACGGATTTTTTTACAGTAGAGATTATAAATGACATATGAATTGAGATAAGAGAAATATCAAATTATCTAAAGAGGTCAGTATCTTTCTTTATAAACAGAAAATAAAGAATTTCTAAAATGTTAAATCCCTGTCCCAAAGTAACTTTATTTTGATCAGGTAGTAAATCACACATGCAGAACAGCAGTGTGGTAAAAAAGCAAAAATTGTTCATGGGAAATAATTTCCAATTTTTGAAATGCGGTTATATTTTCTCAATAAATGAGTTGAGCAGACACCATTTGTTGATAAGCATCATATGGGAGAATGGAGTGGTTTGCCATGGTCAGAAAGTAAATCAATCATAGGTTTGAAAATAGAATCCACATGTGCAGACTTGCGGAGCTAGTTGAGCCACTGGCCAACACTCTCTCATCACACTATATTAGCTCTGTTCCTGTCCAGGGGAAGATTGTTAATGGCGAGTCTGATTAAACCATGAAATTCAATCCGAAGGGAACTGACAGAGACACTATCTCATGTGCCATTTAAAATAACTTTAGGACCTGGAGGATATCATTTGGTGTTAAGAAGTAAATAAAGGGCTTAATTATCCTGAGATATTTACTAAATCCATCCAACCTGAGTAAGCCACCTTAAGGATATTTTTCAGAACCACAAACCACTATGACCCAGCACCACGCAGTACAATAATTTGAAAATAATTAATGTTTACTTGGGAAGTTCTTTTTTTTTACTTGGGAGAAGGGCACCAAATTGTTGATGTCCTGGTTCTACAGCAAGAAATATATATATATTTTTCTCATTTTCCTAGGCTATACTTCATTTATTTCCATTCATCCATTCATTTCTTCTTTAATCAGTAAACAGAGTATTCACTTTGTTCCAAGTCCTGTCATAGAATAGAATAGGCAACTTCTATATTGCAGTTGTAGTGACAGACACAGACATGATGTAATAATGCAGACTCTTCTGGTTGCAAATGATGAAATCTCTACCCAAACTAGCTGAGAGTAATGTCCATTAGCAAGAACAGCTGGAATATCCAAGGGGTATATCTAAATGGCTTCAGCACTAAATCCTGGCACTAAAATAATATTTTACTGTTCATTCTCTTCCTCTTGACTTCTTGATTGTTCTTTACTTTTTGATAACTTCACTCTCAGGCGTGCTTCCAATAAATGGGGGCAAATATGACCTGCAAATTTACATGATGCTTAGCAACTGCAATCTCAGAAAAGAGACCCTTTCTTTTCAAGTGTCAATATCAATTTTAAAGTGGAATCTGGCTTTTACCACTTGGGTCATTTCTTCTTCCTCAGTTATTCGTTGTGGCCAGAGGCATTTTGTATTATGATTAGCTTGTGTATCTATCCTATGAGCAGAAAGGTGGAGTCAGTTCAGCCCGAACCATAGGGACCAAAATGAAGAGAAATAATTTTCCAAAAAATAACTAGGAAGATAAAATATGATGTCTGTTATGAATATTTTAAAGATATATAACCTAGGTATTATAGAAGTAGAGAAGGGCTTCATCAGAGTACAAAGGAATTGGTGTCCAGTATTCTAGAGGGATGGCAAGGGTCAAGGAAGGCTTAAGAGATTAGGTAAACTTTGGCCTGAGTTTTAAAATATAAAGAAGATGCTTAATTTTTGTACCAATGTAGTAAGACATGACAGCAAGAAGAGACCCTGAGTGAAAGTATAGAAATATTAAACAGCCTGGGAACTTATTTGTTATGAACTCATAAAAATAACAAAAACTGGTAAAGCTTTAATCCACAGGCAGATTGATCACTATGTAACTGTGTCTAGATGATAGTAGTTATTCAATAAAAGTTTGTTGAGTGAATATAAGTTGAACAATTTTCAAATCAAATTGGGAAGAAGAATCAAGTGTGAAATAAGGCAGGAGATGAATGAACATTTGCCAATTACATTGATGCTTTTTGCAAAAGTAAAGGTGAGGACTTGGCAGAATTTGAGGTTTAGGGACACTACTTTAATTGCTGGACAAGTTGTTAGAAGAAAATGTGAATAAGCTAATTTCTTCATCATATCTTCATCATCCAGCAGGACATTTAGGTATAGTCTTCTTGAAAGAGAACAGTCATTTTAGATGATACAGAATGCTACTGAAGTCTAGAGGCTGTCCAATGGTGCCAAACATTTATTTCCTTTTCCTGTTGAGTTAATTTTTAGTCCAATTAGGATTTTTCCAATGTTCTGAAATCTTGTGACCATAGTCTCCTACTGTCTTCTCTCTTCTCCTCACTATTTTCTCAACATTTTGCAATTCTCTGTCAATTCCCCCAGCTCATGACTTAGGAGAAATGTCCTTCCAATAATGGAGACTCTAGGTTATGCTCCCTGAAGGGATGTAGGAGTGACTTACTTTTCATTGCTAGAAGAGATTTTAAATATTTCATATATATTTCCCGTTGAAGCATCACAAAAGCCAAATAAACTTTGCTTGCGCTGGTGTTGTCCGTCTCTTTTACCAAAGATATCCCCTGCCCTAATCTTATCTTACTACCATGGGTGAAGAAGGGAAGGAACAAAAATGAGGAGGGAGGTATCCTGACCTCCAGAATTTCAAAATTAAGAAACTTATATGTTTTTAAAGAACCCTACGGTGAATTAAGAACATATTTTCTTCAATATTTATTAGCCATTTCCTATTCCATCATATGTGTATATATTCTCCTAACAAAAATTATCATGTATTATTTAATGTCCATTCTAAAACCAATCATTTAAAAGTTTTCCCCTGATATTAGACATTTTCCAATATTCTATTAAAATTAATGTGCACTTGTTGATAAAACTGAAATATTTTCTCATTGAGCCTATGAACAGAATGAAGAAATGGACAAAATAAATAAATACATAAAATTCCTGAATCCTTTGTCTGGACCAGACAAATACATTGTTAGACAAGCAGGTATCAAGTCTATGAGAGGTAATACATGAAGAGAAAGAAATCAGGACAACAAGTGCCTGGAATTAACAATATCCTTTGTGAGCTGAACTATAAAAACCAAATGCACAAGGCAATAGGCCTAGTGGTTATGGCATTGGGATTTAAGTTAATCCAAAATATATTTGATTTCCAGCTTCACCATATTTTTTTACTAGTTTTACTTTGGGCAAATAACTTAAATTTGCTGAAATTAATTTTCTTTATCTCTAAAATAGGAGTAAGTTATCAAGGCAATTGTGAAAATTAAATGAGAAAATGTTTATAAACTACTTTGCATTCGATCTTGTAAATAATAAATCAGTGTTCCATGAATATAACTATTACCTGAGAAATCTGCCTTTGAGGAAACAGAATAGATCCCAGTTGATAACAAAATCAAACGACGGTAGTAATGTACGTAAACAAAGAAGGTGTTGGTTAAAAAAGCAGTTATTCAGCCATAGGCATTTTGAGAAGGAACTTCACAAGGGCAGTGCTCATTTACCTACATCCAAGGGACAGGAGATAAGGGTATGAACTGTTTAGCCAGGAGGCTGTTATATGTTTGATGTGGAGGTCAACTCATTTGATTGTCCTAGACTGATTCCAGCGCGTACTGGATGATCTCCACATCACTCAACATGCACAGTGGTGCAAAAGAATTGTCTGAGTTGCTTTTAAGGTACAATTCCCATGCCCCACTCATAATCTCCAGAGTATGGCTAGATGATCTATATTTTAGCAAGCTTCTGAGCTTATGACCAAGACATGCTGCCTGTGTAATTCTCTCTGTTCTGATATTGTGCTTATCACTTCGAGTTTTGGTGGGGATCCCCACTTGAGTCTCCCCAATACAGAAAATGGTCACATGGGCAAGGTTTTCAATTTCCAATACAACTGTATTTCTTGCTGTAAATAGATAATTGTCATTCTGGCTTATCCAGAGTTTACTGTGAACCAGATTAATACATTTGCTTTACACCACTGCTGGTGTGATGACTAAATAAACTTTCTACACTTCTCAGTTATGAAGATCAGACAACTCCCTTAGGGAGCTGTCCAATTGTGAAGGCTCTTAGAAAGGCACATAGGTGGCAGAGTCCAGTCTCACCCTAGTGGCCTTCTTTTCAAAGACCCACAGTGCTGGCCATAGTGACTCCATATGTCCTGTGTTTACATACACGTTGCGCTTTCAGTTAGTGTTGTTAGGGGTCACTGAATAGTAGGGACTACTGGGCTGACCTGTTCATTCAGTGACCAATTTTCTTCACCAAGTATTGTACAGGACTTTCAGAAATTAAGACTCTTGGATGGATATTACAGAATTTGCTGCCTTCTCTTTCTCCCTAAAGTAGCCTTTGTGTGGTGCCAGAGCAGTCAGCTGAAAGGTGGAACTTTATTCCAGAGGCTTAGCTGTGCTGCATCAGGTCTTGGTGATCTGGTCAGAGCCTCCACATATGTATTGCCTTACTTAGGAAAGAAAAGAGGAATTTTCTCTCATTTGCTTGCTTTTTTTTCAACAACGGACTCAAGACCATTAAATAATACTTAAAAATAATCCTGCTGCCTCAGCAAGCAATCCCTGTGTTGTCAGCGCCAGGCTCTGGTGGACCACATGACCATATAGATTGGTGGGGTAAGTTCAGAGCCTTGCACTGACCGCTGTAAGCAAGTCTTGTAGTATATCTTCATTCCTGAATCCCTGAGAGACTAAGGTTTCTTCTGAAGACAGTATCACTTGCTTCTCTTTTCATGTGTAAAGGACCATGGCTCTGGTGTTTCATTAAAACCAGACTCTTTTCAGCATGGCAAAACCAATGCCAGAAAGTATCAAAATGTAAAGATTATACCACTATAAATATATTTTTGTCATAAACTCTAAGTTCCCTAAATTAACTTTGGTATTTCTGGTGTGACCACATAATAAGCTCAGCTTCCCCCACTCGGTGCTTATCTCTGAAGGCATCAAAGTGTCAGTCCCGTATTGTCTTATTCCAGTTATAGATGAAACTATTTTTAAAAAGTCTAAGAAGGCCTCTCTTATGAGCATGTAAGGTGTTTCCCAGCAGGCTGCCAATAATCCCAAAGCAGCATAGCAATGATGCATTCAAGCTGCGCTTCTAAGATTTCTTTTCCCTTTAAAACTTGCTCTAACGTTCAGTTTAATGCTTTCGGAAGTGTCCCAAACAGAATGACCTTCCCTTGGATCTGCGCTCTTCTAAGTGAGACCCGAGTGGAGATTGTTATAAACCAGCTGATAGGAGGCTGAGAGGACGCCTCTTTGCAGCTGGGCAGTCCAGGGTAGAGAGTAAACCTTGTCCGTGCTACACTCTCTGGAGCGTCTGCAGTTAAAGTTGTGACTGGCAGAGAAACACACCCGAGGTCCAAAGAGAATATGAACTTAACTGTATTGCATTTTGTGTTAGGACACACCCAGCTTGTATTTATAAACTGTGGTTTCATTAGAAGACAATAAATAGAGGCTTTTCAGAACAGTGCCATTGCATCTTTCAGCCCTAAGAAGGAAAGAGTGGGGTGTGTGTGTGTGTGTGTGTGTGTGCTGCATGTACACACGCTCACGCCCTTAACCTCCTGCTCCCGGGCCAGTGCCAAGCATGATGGGGGTGCTTAACAGTTTTACTAGGTCTTGCATTGCCTTCAGTGGGTTGCTTCATTGATTGCTCCTAACAGCCTAGAAAGAAAGGCCTGAGTATCCCCTATTTCACAGAAAAGGCAAAGGGAAATGAAATGACTTGCCCTGGAAGCCAAGCTGATTTTTGACTAACTCAGCCTTACTCCAGTGTTTAGATACTTTTAATGTTATCTCTAAATGTGGTAAAGACCAAGCCTCTGAAATGAAAAAATATTTTATAAAAAGAATTCTATGTGCCAAACTCTGGAATAGAGGAAATTTAATCTTTTCCATTGAAGGCTGCTGGTGCCAGAGAATATAGCAGAATGTTTGTGAACGATTTGTACAGTATCTTTATGATAGGAATTCCAACACAAAACATGATTGTTTCCCTCAGAATGTGAATGAATAGAGAAAAATATCACTAATTTTCAGATGAGTAAACATACAATTGTACATTTCACTGATTAAATATGGAAATGCCTGTAGGAAGTTCAGAGGTTTAGCAAAACTGAGGCAAAATTTCTGAAAATGGAAAATATACATATATTATATTGCCCCATTATTAAAATATTTACTTAACTTTTAATTGAATACAAATGCATTTTATAATTTCGCTATGCATAAAATGAACTTAGTGCCTAAATGCATTAATATATAGTGAAAGAAAAGAGATGTGTTGATAATATGCAAGTTGTAAATCCTTAAAACTATCGGATTATTTTTGTTATAATTAAAATTTTAAAATTTCTATTTTAATCTACATGATTCTAATAATCAATAAAAACTAAAGCTAAATTAAAAATATATTTACAAGTTTATTTGCAATAGATTAAGACCATCTTCAATGCTTGCTTCCTGTTTTACCTGTGAAAGTAGGCACCTGGATGATTCTCTACATACCTGTTTTCCTGACACTGCCTTGACGATGGGACTAAAATGCTACTTAAATACAGAGCAGATGGCAGCTGGGAAAGGAAAATTCTGCCAGTGGCCAACTGTCAGTGGATCAGGACTGCCTTATCTTCCAAGAACACAGGGGTAGGGGTGTCTATCTACTTGTTTGAAGTTCTAGACATCTGTTAACATTATTTTTATCCAACCTTCCTTTGCCTTAAAATGGAACCTTTTTCTCTATTTGAAAAAGATGTTTAAATCTTTATAAAATCAATAGTTTCTGAATTCAAAAATGTTTAATTCACAATACGAGTTGGTTTCTTGATTTCATTATGCAAACTATTACTGACGTCATCCCATATTGCAAAACATTTGTGATTCTCATTAAAGACTAATAAAAGATAGTACTTAAAGCTATCACCAAATACCAATATTTACCAAATGCTCTAATTACATTACCTAATATAAAGGTCACAAGACCCCAGTGAGATAAATATTATCATCTCAAGTTTACATTGAGGGAACTGAATTTCAGAGATGACATACACTTAAAAAGACTGAAATCAATGTGATGTGCCCAAGGCTCCTGAGGCAGAGTTGGGATAAGAATTTTTTTAAAAAAATTTTGTCCAGTGCTTTCTTTCATACGAAATTGTAGGGAAGTTCTAAAATATTTCATTAAAGAAATCAAGAAATCAGAAAATACCAATGACTGGATCTCACCTAGAGATTAAAAAATATGATAAACACATTATGAACAGAACAATGGAAATTAGAATTCTCAAGGCATTAATGCTAAGAAATCTTTGAAAATGTATTATGTATAGTGAAAGGAGAGGAAAAGGACAATAAAATCTTTACCTTTTCAGTGACATCAATTTCTTTTTATAATAGTGAATTTTGAGGTCAAGAACATCACTATTGTGATGGCACAACAGTGCAAAGGCAGAAAACTCTCTCATTTCTTACTGTTCCATCCCTCTTATGTCCTGCTAGATGTTGATAGATGATAATAAACAAGACTGACCCCAACTCTAGACTAGCGGCACTGTTTTCAATACTCTGGACCTAAAGATTCCGGAAAGCAAGGACTCCAGGTAGTGGGTAGAGGAGACACAGAAGAATTCAAGTATCAGGGGTTAGAGGCTGAGAAATAGCAGGGAAGTGTTAAAGTGATAAAGAGGGGCTCTAGAAAACTTGCTAATGATTGAAAAGGACTTAACTTTTTCTCCTTTTCCCGTGATTTATTCTCCTTCTCAACTTTACTCTTTGCTTCTTCCTTCTCCTCTTTCCTTTCTACTTCCTCTCTGTTGCAGCAGGAGAACTGTGGAATACTCTGGTTGCTAACACCCTGATGGCGTCTGGGGCACAGGGCACTCTTTTCAGACCTCTCCTCCCCTCACTCAGCTGTCAGGGCAGCCATGACCCACTGCTCCCCATGGGCCTCTAGAATGGGAGAAGCAGAGGAAACGGTGTTAGGCAGCTGTGGGGGGTTGCAGTGGACTTGTTAGACATCAGCTGGATCATGTTCCCCATCAGCTGGGTAAGGGAAGTGGTATACTTTACAATAACCCAGAGTGTAAGCCCCTTAGCTGGCTAGTTGAGGTAGCTATCAGGAAGTAACCAGCACAGACGTGCATAGTAGTCAGAAACTGCCATATACAGTTTATATCTTATGTACGTATCTTTATATCACTAAGAGATAAGAACAAAATACAAATACAAAAAAAAAAAAAGATTTTTGCCTATTGGCTAATTGACTAACCGGGGATTTTTAAAAATAAATATAAAGCATAATTAGGATAAAAATTTGGATACTTTCTTTTGAGCTGGGAAAGGCCAAGGTTATTATCCCCAGCTTACAGATAAGGAGAATGATGTGTAAAGTGGCTGAGGCACTTATCCAGGGTCAATAGATATTAAGTTTGAATAAATGAGATTTCTTAATATGGCAATTTGTTTTTACTTATATCAAAATTGAAATTAGTTTAGGTTTCCCAGTTTCCTGTTTACTAATTTCTATGGCATGCATCCAAGTGTCATAGTGTCATAGAAACACTTATATCTCAAGAGATATATAAACATTTATATCTCAGGAGATATATATCTGATCTTTCAGCAGTTCTCCTGAGTCACATTTCCAACTACTTGTAGGGCATTACCACTGAACTGTCTGCCACTACAATTAATTTATCAAGTCCTGACTGCATCATATCTCTCACAGATACTATTATTCTTCTAGTCATCTGAATGAGACTAGAAATTGTGGAGTCATCTTTTATTCATTCTGCTCCTTCATCATCTAATTACCATCTGTCCCCGAGAGTTATCATCCCTTCATCTTTGCCTCCCCTGCTGGATTCCCACAGCTACCTCACTACTCAGGGCTTTCATCACCTCAGGCTTAAATTACTGAAAGAGGCTTCAGGATGACTCCCTTGCCTATACTCCATCATCTGCCACTCTGGCCTCAGATCTGTGGCCC
This sequence comes from Physeter macrocephalus, assembly GCF_002837175.3. Classification (NCBI taxonomy): domain Eukaryota; kingdom Metazoa; phylum Chordata; class Mammalia; order Artiodactyla; family Physeteridae; genus Physeter; species Physeter macrocephalus. The sequence goes on from NC_041218.1 coordinate 84,089,004, forward strand.
GTCAATATTCACAGCCACTAGCTAGTCCAAACACTCCTTCTGGGATTTTGAGTCTTTCTAATCTAAGTCAATTTTCTAGGACAGTCTTAACCTTTACTCTCAGCTCAAGGGAAGCCATTTTCCATCCATCCTCCTACACAAAGTCTCCTTATTTCTGCTTCAAAACTTTGTCTTGAATAATTTTCTCTTCCTTCCTTCTTACCTCTCTTCTTTTATTCAAACGGTAACCACACTTGGAGGCCCACCTCAAAATCATTGTCCTCCATCTTCTATGATTAAGGAAGTTTGTAATGAAGTCTCCATTTTCTGAATTCACATGATTCTCATCAGTATCATATGCTCTGGTCCTTCACTGTGCTCTAACGGATATGGTGTATTTATTTTACCAAAGAGAGTATAAATACTTATTGTGTAGAACGAATATTAATTTCACTTTTCATAGCACCAAAACAGCTGAAGTCACAGAAAAGTAATATTTTGCTAATTGACTAATTCACTAAACATGCATTATTATTTTTTATAAGCAGATAGGAAAGGCGGGCAAGGTAACCATCAGTATCAAATATCTCAAGGAGGTTAGTGACGTCTTTAGATTTTACAAGTCTAAGAATTTTGGCTTTGTTTATATACTTATCCTGAACCAAATATTCTGAATGTTCTGATGACAAGGGAAGTATCGGAATAAGATGCATCCTTTACTTCATGGACCAGAGATTTACATGCAGAATTACATATTGACGTTCTTCACTATTTCAAAATGTAACTCTGATGTCTGAGCTGCGTCCTCTTTCTAATTGTCTTACCCTATTGAGATATCAAAATGGATGAGCATCTGAACACGTACACATGGGCTGAATTTCTGCATTTTTTCATGTCAGCAGTATAGTGTCACAAACCAAAAAACTAGAAGATACATAGTTCCCAGGTAGCTATCCTTGGACTTCACTAGAAAAACCTCTAAATCAAGTCTTTGCCATTCTTGCCACTTATTCAAAATCTTTGCAAGAAAAGGCAGAAAAGAAACAAGTTGCTCTAGTAAAATGAAACAACTCTGCATAAAATCCCCAGCCGTTCAAAACTTGGCTTTCTGGACTTTTTCACAAATTACAACTGCAAGTTTAACAGCCAGCCTTTGGGACTTCAATGCACCAGGTAGGGGATATTGTTCCATAGAATAATTGCTCTCTGGGGAAAAGGTATTTCGGTGACTTTCATGTTATAAGGCAGCACGAGCCAGTGGGTCATTAATCATTAGTGAGTGTCACTGAAGAGTTTAAATATAAAGAAAAGGGTCCAATGACATTAAATATCAGAGGAAAAATGAATCTTGCAAATTTTCATGGTAATCTGGCTTACTGACACTAAGGTTCCATACCTATACGTATATGCAAATATCAGGTTTAAAAGAAATCTGATAAAATAAATGTAAAGACTAATTTGTTACATTGAATAAAAGTTTATGTACTCACAGTTGACTCTTTGGGGCTATGTATAGGAGAGCAGCAGAGTAGATGAAAACGGGGCAATGGTTTGATAGCCTGAAATAAAAATATACCATATCTATTTTTGATTTGATTTATTTTTTTTAAGTTCTGTTTTTTATTTATTAATCCATTTAAGCATAAAAGGGAGCAACTTGGAATACAAGGCAAATCTTTGTTAAAAATTAAAATAAAGTAAAAAACTTCAAAATAAGGTAAAGAAGTACTAATAGGAAAAAAAGGCATTATTATTTTTCCCCCAAATCCTAGCTTAAAGATAGCTACTGTAGTCATGAACTATTTCTGGCCCTAAATTTTCTAGCGACTAAGCAAAAAGAGGAATAGAATAAATTATCTCATGGGAAGCATAATAGAATGCCAGGAAAACAAATTTTCCCCTAGCACTAATTTTCAGGATTTTATCTCATAAGTGACACTGTACAGCGTTGATTCAGTTAGTCTTCGGTTTCAAACAGCAGAAACGACCTCTGGGTAACTTGAGGGAACTCACTGAAAAGATATGAGGGAGCTCCCAGAATCAAAGGGATGGCTGAAATCCCAAGCTTGGACCCAAGAGGAAGCAAACTTTTTAAGAGTCTCAACAGCTGGAACAATCTGACAGCCTCTCCCAGGCACTAGCATTTCAGTAAGTCCCACTTTCCTGCTGTCCCTGTGTCTAGTACTATAACAAGGTGACTCGCGTCTCAATAGTAGAAAGAATTTTGACAGTTTCTCCCAGGCACTATCACGCTAATGAATTAGTCCAATTTTCCCACTGCCCTTGCTTCTCTAACAAGTATTTACTTCTGGAAGTCACTTGAGATCTGGAACTGCTTTCCTTTTCTTGCCACCGTTATCAACCTCCACCCCTTCCCACTAGGCCAGTAGCTAGTAGCCCTTGTCAGGTTAAGATAAATATGGTTAAGCAAATTATTCTGAGGGGAGAGGGAACACTGAGCTGAAATTGAGAGTGAAATTTAATAATCTGATAAGACTACAGATCATTACACCCAGAGACAGAAGTTTTCAGGAGAAAATGAAACACTTTAAATGGGAATCTTAGTCTTCTCTCCTCCTCACCCTTACCCTCAGGCCAGAGTGCAGGAGGAAAGAGAAGGGGGAGGGAGTAAACCTATCACCCTCAGGGAAGGAGAGATAAAGAGCCACACCTAGAAAAGCAAAAGGTGTATCAGATACTTTAAAAAATGGCTTCGTATCGGTAAGGTGCTGGGGATCAGGTCCCGTGAGGGAGTGGTTGGCTGAGCTTCGCGACACACAAGCCCAAACAACTGCTCTGAATTTACAATCCCCCCAAGCCACACAAAGCAGGGAAGTGGCAATTCCTCAACAGGAGATCAGTGTTATCTTAAAACAGGGGAAATGGATTGCCGGGCCATCAATCCAAAAGGATCAAGGTCCAGTAAGGGTGGCAGAGGCAAGAACAGCAACCAACAGTACCTCACCCGACACTTAGTGAATGTCTGTTACCTGCCAGGCGCTGTTTGAAGTACTTTACATTTGTTCATCTTCACAACCTCCCTATGAAGATCGGGTACTAATTTATAACTGTAATTTTAATAAATAAGTTGCCAAAGACACTCAGATGACCAGGGATGGTTCCAGGATTCAGACCGACGTCTGGACTCATGTTCTTAATCCCTACGGACACCTTCAATAGCTGTTTTAAAATAGGTGCTGAAACGGCTTTCATACAGCTTCTTCTCACAAAAATAAATGCAAAATCAGAGCTCCTTGAAAGCACTGAGTATGTAATCAAATATACTCAGAAAAGTGTATGTCAAATATATTATTTTAAAAACCCCTCTAGTATCAAGTTCATACCAAAAATAAGGCTAAATAAATGAGGCCATAGATGAAGGTCAATATTATTTTAGAAAAAATAAGTAGTTTTTTTCTTTTTCCTAATGGTACAGAATTTAAAATTGCTTTCTCTGAAAACGTATCTTTCTATTCTAGACAAGGTATTTTAATTTTTTTTTCTACTCGTATATTTTAAAAAACAAAAACGGTAAGGAATACATTGCCAATAATTTTATAAAAATTCAGATATTCCCCAATTTCAAAGGAAAAGTTCCTTGTCACTGATGCCCATATCCTCTGCCAGTCCCATTCCCTAGATGAAAATAGTGTGAGGTGTCATTTTTTAAAACACCCCTATTCACCAAAAACAGGCAGACTCCTTGATGGCTGTGGGATATTTCTATCCCAGAATTAGAGCCAAATAATAGAGAAAGCTATTAACTGAAATTTTATGTCACCAAATCTTATATGTCTCATATTTTTCTCTAAGAAAATGATAATCAAATTATTTGAGGGGCAAGGTAAGAAATTGAAGAAATATATCTTCTACTATATCCCAACTTCTGTCACTGATCTGTAGTCTTAGTTTCAAAAAAAAGGAGTGATTTTTTCTTTAACTTTGTCAATGTTAAGATCCATGGGAGAATTTGATAACTGAATCTACTCCATCTCCTTCTTTTAGGAAAAAAAAAAAAAAGAATATATATATATATATATAAGTATATATACATGTTTATATATGTCTGTAGTCTTAGTTTCAAAAAAAAGGAGTGATTTTTTCTTTAACTTTGTCAATGTTAAGATCCATGGGAGAATTTGATAACTGAATCTACTCCATCTCCTTCTTTTAGGAAAAAAAAAAAAAAGAATATATATATATATATATATAAGTATATACATGTTTATATATGTATATATATATATGTTATATATATATATATATACACACCCATACAGACATATGTACTTCCCACAAGTTTATAAATGATTTGGGGGGGTTTCAGTGCACAATAAAGTCATTCAAGTGACAATAGTTTTATGGTAAGACCTCTCATTTTAATTTAGTATTCTTTCATTTGAGAATCAACTTATGGAAATGTGTACTGAGAGATTAAACCAGGAAATATGATTTTTATATGCAATGATGTCCATATATATTATACATGATATAATATGCTATAATATAGATTATAAATATATACTATATTTGTTATATATGATATAAATAATAAAAGTTATATTATTTTGCTACAAATTTAAATTGTGTTTCTATCACATAGATTGACATGTTACAGTGAATTTCTATTATTTTGAGTATATTCTGAGAAATATTATTGACTACTAGAAAATTGCTCTTTTGGGGTATTTTTCAAATTTTAAAATTAGCAACACTTTGAATATGAAATGGGTGAGAATAAGACAGGTTAAAATGAAACTTGAGTTTACTAATTTTTCTCAGCATTCCCAGGCTTTTCTGAACATTTCTAACCCTCCTCAATGCACCAGCTCTTTCTATAATTAAAAATATACAGGATGAGGCACCACATATGTGTGTATGGGACACACAGGGTTTAACATTTTCTCATGTCCACAGTAAACATTAAAGAATCTTACCATGAAGTTCCCTCAGTATCTTCTACACCTAAGCCAACTTTCTTAAAAAGAGGCTCCTTTAGCTACTCAAACAGCATTTCTTCCATTAAATGAAACTTATCATTTTCTATTGCTTAACTCTTGAAATGAGTCATTTGTTAGATGTTTGATGATAAGATTATGAGAAGATCATCATAGAAGGTGGATTTTTCTAGGAAAATAATTTATATAGATGTATTCTGCTACATGTGGGGAGGATAAAGAGGGGTCTGTTTTCATTTGTACCTTGGAGTGACTCTAACTTGAAAGGTGATTGTATCAGTATTGCATTTAATTAGAAATTTGTTCCGTGAAGAAATTGAATGTCCCAAGAACAAGCTTTAAGTCCCTGCAGGAAGGGGAAGGCTCCTTGTCTTCTGAGCAATTTAAGGCAAAGCCCTGTCTGTATACACAGAAATCCCAAGAGCATTTTTAATCACCTCACCTTAAAAAATGCATAGGCAACCTAAGATGACTAAAGAGTTGTAGAAAAGAAGCAGAATGAGGCAAACAATGAGAAGAATAAAGAAGAAAGAGCAGACTTAGGACCTGGGACAGCCATATAATTTGTGGTGCCCAGTGAAAAACAGTTGGGTCCCTTGTTCAAAAATTATTAAATGTTCCAAGATGGCTACAGCAGAGCATGAAGCCAAGAGAGACCTTCTAAGCAGAGGGCCCTGTGAGACTGCACGATTGCACATCCATGAAGCAGGCCTTCCCTGTTTAGAACACAGAGCAAACTTGAATACATCTTTATGGGTTACCCTCACAGAGACTTGAAATGATAATCATTTCCACAAACCAAGAATAAGACAAAATAAAGAAAAAAACAAATAGAAAACAAGAAATAACTCATGAAGTTTAAATACATTTAAAGCTGCACCAGAGTTTTCCTCCAGCCTTTAAATTTGGCATAAATCTGTTAATTGGCTTTGGCTTCAACCTCGGCCTTTGGAAAGTCAACAAGGTGAATGCTTCCACGTCATTTTTGGCATTTCTGAGCTTGTGTATGAAGAGTAATTGGGTTCCCATGAACTCTAATTGCCTTATCAATGCCAGTAAAAGAAACAGACCATGCCATTCAGTTTTATTTTTCATATCTGAATATTTACTTCCTTTGGAGTAAAAGATTCTTGGGTGTTTCATATGTTGAATTCTATTAGTAATTGAAGTATAAATATGTATTTATTATTACAAGTGTAAAATTCTGTATTATTTAAATGATGACTCTATAAATTTGCATTTTTGTGAGAAAAGCAGTTATTTTCAGAGAGTTAAACTGAGAAATAAATCAGCAATCAATTTGAATATGGAACAAAAACTCATAACCTGAATCTGTGGAAATTAGTGTCATAGTACAGAATGCGAATGTTATAAATATTACAAGCACTTTTATATATTTATCTTATTGGAAGCTCAAAACAATTCTTTGAGATAAGTAGAGATCATCATGTACATTAGGTATTTCAGAACATGGAGGCTCAGAGAAGCTAGATTTGGCCAAGGTCACCCAGGTTGATAATGGAGGCAAGCAGAACCAAACCAGATTTTGTTGCTCAAAACCCACTGTTATTTATTTCATACCATATGTCTTTTCAGAAGAACTGTGGATGACTCATGTCAAATATTTTTATAAATAAATGGAAGAGATAATTATTTTTCTTTGAATAATCAAAAAGGGAGATATATTCTTAAGGAAAGTGTAGTCATTGTTCTTAATGAACCACTGGACCAAACGTTTTTCTTTAACTGTCAAAAGACTCCTGAAAAGATTGTTTCAAAGTGCGCATGGTGCACTAAGATGGTAAGATGGTTGGGACGAGGGTATATAGGCCACTCTGGAAGCTGGAAGAATGCCAGGGTACCATCTCTGCTTCAGTCAGAGAAGATGGAGTTTTATCTGTCTTAAATAGGAGGCATATGAGCAAGCTATCTTTTGAAGTAAGGATTTCATGACTAAACAAAAAAATTTTTAAATAAATAGAATAAAATTATAAAAAGCCAGTGACACACTGACCTAGATTATTGTTAATAAAACAATGTGCCCAGTGTTTTAACTATGGTCCCACAGATAGCAAATGAATAACTGAAATTTTATCTCTTGCTTAATGATCCCCTCCATACAGATCTTTATGGACAGCACACTGCCTATGATGTAATCTTGAACTTCTTTTTGGTATTATTTTCTACAAAGTAAACCATGACCACGGGCTTGGGTATAATGGCATTTAAAAGAATTATTTTCTAGTATTTCAATCTTTTCCTGAAAGAAAAGTCATCATTTCCATAATTCCTATTGTTATGGGTTCTCAGTAATTCCACTTTCTTCTATGCACGAATACCATGATCACAAACCCCCTGGGAAAAAAGCCCCATTTTACACAGTCAACCATGTGTAAAGCCAGATTTACTTATAAGTGCATAAATCATGCATTTGCACCTGCATAAAAAATGCTGCATTGTACAAATTATTTGCTCTTGCCAAGATGATGTTTAATAGAGCCAAGCCTAGCAAAACTGGCGTTTTCTATTCCTTTCCTCTGTCTGAAGTTTCTCCCATGCTTTGCTGAACCTATGTCCTCCAATCACATCAGTAACACTGCCTATCATTTATTAAAATCCTCTTCTGCACTAGGCATTTTACATGTGTTCTTTGTGAAACTCAACACCACTCTGCAAGACATTTATTAGTTTCCATATTTTTCAGATGAGAAAAGTGTGGTTCAGGAAACTGAAGCGAGTCACACCAATAATCTCTGCAGTTTCATAGCTACTTTATCACTTCACCTTCTGGAAGACTTTCTTTCCAGTCTTTGAAAGGAAACTCAGGATAAAATTTGATATAGTCTCTTAATGGTGACTTTGTACCAAAAATAAAAGTAGCCTTGACCTATTCTGGAAATTAATTCAATCACACTTAGAGGAGTTGCTGAATATTGTTTTTATTCATATTTGATATCTTTCCTGACTTTCTGATACTTTTCAAGATCAAATCTCCAGGAGTAAAATTTGTCAAGAGTGTGTCACAATTTCATGATCAGAAGGTAACATTTTCTAACATTTTTACTTTGTAAAATAATGTTTATTTTTCCTTTTTATTTCACTCTGTAATATCAACTGTAGGCATTGCTGAGTTTATTTGTATTATTAACCTTATGATCAGTGACATTGTTTCAAGTCTTTCAAACGCTCATTTCCTTCCCCACGTTGAAGATCTGCACTTCAGCCAAATTGTTGACATTTTTAGTGTCAATTCTGTTGTTCAGTTTTGTATATTTTGAATATAGTATAAGAAACAAGAACGATTTTAGTGCAATGGTATTTAAAGTTTTAGGATTTAATGGTGTTGTGACTTTTGTTTCAGTATTTAATATTCACATGGAGGAAATAAATGAATGATCCACTTTGCCATAGATAAACCAGCCAAGGAAAAAGAGAGCTGGAGGGGGCGCTTCCCTGGTGGCGCGGTGGTTGCGAGTCCGCCTGCCAATGCAGGGGACGCGGGTTCGCGCCCCACTCTGGGAGGATCCCACGTGCCGTGGAGCGGATGGGCCCGTGAGCCATGGCCACTGGACCTGCGCGTCCGGAGCCTGTGCTCCGCAACGGGAGAGGCCACAACAGTGAGAGGCCCGCGTACCGCAAAAAAAAAAAAGAGAGCTGGAGGGCATGAGAGGGTGATCACTAGGAAGAGGGTACTGCAGGGCTACAGGGAAAATGTAAATGACTAAAATAATCAGTAACTTACTTATTCTCAGGATGACTATATAATAATTTCTATAGTTTTATACACAAATCTATTTTGTCATATAAATTAAAATTCTGTGTCCATTTCAATTTTTATTTTATTTTGCTTTTTTAAGCTTGGTGTGTGGTTCTGTAACATGCTTTCTTAAGCAACAGAAGTAAAAAAGAAAATAACACAGAGATTTCTACTGATCTTATTACAAAGTAAGATGTGGATGGATGGCATCATAATTCACAGGAAACACAGTAATATGTTCCTCCCTATTTCAGTTTATGGACTTTGTTCCAATTAGTCAGCATGAATCTAAAATAATTCTTTAAACTACAGGTAAGTCTTAAATGTTTCACGATCAGATTCTTTTATTTAAAAAGGATCAAATAAATAATTTATTCCCTTTTATTAGAAAATTCATGCTCTTGACCCACTTTATTCAAAAAAAATCTCTAAAATGGAAACTTTTTATACAGGAGTTTATTTAAATTTGTCACCTAGTTTTATATGCTTCCATTTAAACCTCTAGTTAAGTATGCCCACATTTTGTCAGTTACAGAGATACATGCAGAATATTTTATGAGAGACACTGTCGAACTGTAAAAAAGTGTTCTGGACTTCGAGTCAGGAAAACAGATCTCTAGCTCGTGTTTGCGAGTACCTGTCTGTGCGCGCTGCAGCAAGTCACTTCAGTGATCTGGGCTTTAGTTTCCTAATCCCTGAAGTGCAGTGGTTAAATTACATAATTTCTAACTCTTTATGCTCCAATATTCTAATGAGTCTATTCTTTCTCCCCACCTCAGTAGAAAATCACAATGATGGAGAATGATGAGAAAGACTTTATAAAGTTTTATTTATTTCCTTTAAACATGTTTAAACACAAATAAAACAGATGTCATGGTCTTCAGAAGAAATCTCTCTCTCTCAGAGCTATCTACAAATTTTAGGCATTGAATAAATTCACTGTGTGTGTGTTCTTTGGTAGACTGGCAACTATTAACTTAATGTGACATTTCCTTCTTATTTTTCTTTTCAGAGAAAAGAAATCAAGTTTAAAATTAAACATTATAACCCTTATTATTTCATTCTCTGTAACTGCAAAAAATGGTCTACAAATGAGATTAGTATGTATTTGAGAGAGAAATTTGCAGGTTAACCTTCTTGATATTAGTTAATTGCAACCTTCTGTGAGTCTATGGTAACCTTATTTCCAGGGTTAGAGCCAGTTTTTTGCATTAGTTCTTCCAAAGGGACCACATGTCAAATATCCTTGGAACAGGGTACAATTTAAATTACTGGTGGTCTACTAGTTATTTTCAGTCTAGGAGAACAAACACCAGATGTATTATAGGCAGACTTTAAAGGGCATTATAAAGAAAAGCGGGTGGCGGTAGGGGGAATGGTCTATTTCCCAAATTGTGGGATCCATCCATTGTTGCTCTGTGTAATAATCTCATTCCAGAAGAATTCAATTCAGATTCGTCACCATGTTCTTTGAAAAGATTCCATGAATGAAGACTGTGCAGAAAGCAACCTCATAGAAGCAAGACAGAATTCACTACTGATCCCAAGCAAGTGACTTGGAATTTGCATGCCTGATTTAAAGAGAGGAATTGATGATGTACAGTGTGTCAAATCTTAAGGTTACTTGATAGTGTCCTGTGGTTTTGTTTGAAAATCAAAATGTTTACTAATTCAAGAAACTGTTTCAAACAAAAGTCTACGAAATGAAGCTGCTTATTAAAGGTGAAATAAGTGTTAAAGCCCAAATCATGTTTCTTCTCTGCAGGGCAAGGCTTTCCTGGGAATTTTCCCGATATTTTCAGCTTCTCTTATAACCCCATCTCCATTTTCCTTCCCTGATCTCCAACCATACACTGCTTTCAGGGTGACACTGACACTCAGCATAGCTATTAAACATGACTTTGTTAACTGCTCCAATGAGGCCTGGTGTGAACTGAGTGGCCACCGTTGCCAGCTGTGCAAAGCCTTTGATCTTTATTTACATTTTGATTTCATGTTTTGGTGCTGATGTTGGAGATTTTCTAACCAGCACTGGTTAAATGGATTTAACATTCTATACAAATATTATTTTTAGCCACTATCTAATTAGTTATAGCCTGTTAGTAACATTTTCAACATAGGGTTATAACACAATGAAGAAAATAACTACCACTTACTTTTCCCAAACATAGAGAAATATACACACTATGTTTTAAGGTAAGCATATTTCCTATTGAGCCTTGACTATTTTCTCCCCTACATCTACATTTACATCAGGAGTAATTTAAATAAAAGTTCTTATCATTTATACCATCTCATGAACTTCACTGAACAATGTGCATTATACAGTTCACCTGAAAATATTTGCATTTTATGTAACCAAGAAACACAATTCCTTAAGGTATTATTTAGAGAGATCAAGATCAATCAGGAAATTTTATTAAAGTATCTATGTATTTGTCAATACGTACATTTTAAAGTTCTTTTATTTTTTATTTTTTTTTATTTTTTATTTTTTTTGTGGTATGCGGGCCTCCCTCTGCTGTGGCCTCTCCCGTTGCGGAGCACAGGCTCCGGACGCGCAGGCTCAGCGGCCATGGC
>NC_041218.1:84100342-84108375 GCF_002837175.3 Physeter macrocephalus
CCCAGCCGCTCCGCGGCATGTGGGATCCTCCCAGACCGGGGCGCGAACCCGGTTCCCCTGCATCGGCAGGCGGACGTGCAACCACTGCGCCACCAGGGAAGCCCCTAAAGTTCTTTTAAATCAGAAGTAGGGGTTATAGAAAGAATCTCTCAGGCGTGACTAAATATGTCAGCATTTAAATCTGGAAACTTTACATGTTCTCATGCATTTTGATTTAGTAAAGCATATATATACTTGCAATCAATATTTATAGAACAATTTGTATATCTATCTCTATCTTATATGGGATCAAAGAATTATACGAAGCCGAAGAATATTTAGAAGCTAATGATATCATTCTCTTAGACATTTCAGAACACATAATCTATAACGTTTAACCTGTTTCTTAATGAAAAGAGATTATTTTAGAAGATGAGGTATTTAATCTAGAATTATTTACAATAAATCTAAAACCAGCCAAATTTATAATAACCCTGTTGGTCACCTAAAGGAATATCTTGAATGATTAATCTGCTGTAATTATTAGCCCCTAAAGATTCTGGAGATATAAGCATTCCTTTTTGTCCTTTGAAAGAGGACCATGTGGCATCTCCATTAGCATTTTAAGTGGATCAGCACTGTGTACTGAAATGTGGACTTAAAGCTTTCCCAAAAAAGAATGAGTTTGTTCAAAGACAATTGACAAATCTTTCCTCCTGGGAATGGCTTTCCGATGGGAACTCTCTCAATGGTCATTGCTTCTTCTTTTTTAAAAAATTAAATTAATTAATTAATTAATGTATGGCTGCGTTGGGTCTTCATTGCGGCGCGCAGGCTTTTCTCTAGTTGGGGCGAGCGGGGGCTACCCTTCGTTGCGGTGTGCGGGCTTCTCATTGCGGTGGCTTCTCTCGTTGCAGAGCACGGGCTCTAGGCGCGCGGGCTTCAGTAGTTCTGGCTCTCGGGGTCTAGAGCGCAGGCTCAGTAGTTGTGCCACACGGGCTCACTTGCTCCGCGGCATGTGGGATCTTTCCGGACCAGGGATCAAACGTGTGTCCCCTGCATTGGCAGGCGGATTCTTAACCACTGCGCCACCAGGGAAGTCCCCGGTCATTGCGTCCCTTGCTGTTACTCTTTAGTGCCAACAGTAACATCAGAATTTGTAAAAGCTGATTAATGCCCTGACTTTTTGTTGTTGTTGTTTGTTTTACATATTATATGTGAGATAGATATAATTATCCCCATTTGCAAACAAGGAAATGAAACCCAAAATATTGTGTCCAAGCAGATTGTGGATGAACCATTCATATTAGGGACATTGGTTAATGGGCTTCCTGGAACTGGGATGAGGGTTGAACAAACTTCTGAATTCAAGAAAGTAACCTAGCAGTTCTATCAATCTACACCTCAGAATCAGTAGAAAAGTTAAAAAATATATATTCTTCTTTAGTCACAAAATATTTAGCATTTGATTTTTCAACATTCATGTTTTGTTCCTCTAGTATGTGCCTCAAACTGAAAATACATGACATTAATAAAGTCCTTGCCCTCAAGGAGCTAAGAGCCTAAAGTGAGAGAGACAGCCACATGACAAATATTGTAACCGGTTCATTGTACAAATGAGGAGGGAGGAACTACTTTTGTCTGGTGAAGACAGAGAAGATAATTCAGTTAAGGTGTTGGATTATAAGATAGAATGATGAAGAAAGAGCCAGGAGGTAGATAAACTGGGAAAAGTGTGCTCCAGGTAGAGGGGACACTCCATGGACACTTCTGAGTTAAGTGCATGGGACATTTATAAAGTTTCCCAGTAGTTCTGATGAGCATTTCCTTGAGTGAAGGAATTTGCCATGAGATGAAACTGGAGATTTTGATTAGAACTGGGCTGGGTTCACCACCAAGCTGTGTACATGTGGACCTAACAGCCGACTGGACTTTGAGAACTGAATTAAGAGACAGACCACCACCAAGATTGCAGACTGGCCACTGGGGATAGGTACATGGGATTGATACAAGTATCACCGGTAAAGTCTTTGAAAAAAAGAAACTGACGTTGAAGGCTTACTCACTGAAGGCTGATCAGAACTTGTGGTCTGAACCAAACCAAGTTTTACCTGCTAAAACTAAAATATCAACATTCACATCAGTTCCTCAGGCAAAGAAATAACATGATCATATTTTGAGATCACTCTGGTGTAGAATAAATTTGAGGATAATAGAGAAACGTAGAACATTATTAGCGTAGTACAAGAAAGAAGTGATGAGAATGTAAACTAAGTAGTAAAGAAGAGTAATAGAAGTTATTTGAAAAAAAATGCATGCACAGGTAGGTATTGGGGACAGATTTAATATAAAAAGGTAAAAAAAGAAGAAAAAGTTAAAATGACTGCTGTTTCTTCCTTAAGAAATTCCCACTAACAGAGATAAGGAGGAAAGGCAGTGAGGGTGTATGGAGAAGATACAGTCACTTTTGGATTTTAGGACTTTCAAAATATCCACATAGATGGTGCTCAGTAGTTAGCAACTCAAATCTAGAGCTCAGGAAGAGGTAGAGATGTTATGTAATAGTATTGTAGTCATGGGACTGTACAGAAAGCAAAAAAATAATTATTATGAGAACAATAATATTATTAATATTAATTTAAAAATACCATCTGTCTTAGATTAAGTTCCAGAGAGGCAAACTCTGAGACAAGGATACAGGTATGAGTGATTTATTAAGGAGGAACCCCAGATAAAGTGGGAAAGGAGGGGAGAAGCAGGACAAGGTAGGGGAATAAGCCAAACCAAGAAGCATCTCAGGCAAAACCCTCCAGAGTGTAGCTTCAGCCTGATGCGGTAGAGGGACTCAGAAGTTTAGGATGTGCCTCAGGGTTATTGCCCCAGGCAAAAGGGAGCTTGGGAACCCTCAGGATTGCTTACCATTTAGAGATAATATTCCTAAGCCCTTGCAGTCACCCTCAGGGGAAGAGGCACAGGTGCTGGATTTTGCAAGTGAAATCACACAGTGGGGGGGAGGACAACATCATCCACCACTATCTAAACCCAGTGCTTAATTATAATGTTTTTAGAATATTAGGCACTCTTTGATGTGGGAAGGAAGCATGAAGTGGCTGGAAAATTGTAGTAGGAATGAAGACATTTGGCCTTTAGGCTCATCTCAGTCTAATGTAGTGGGAAGTGGTTAGTTCCTTGACCTCTTTATACTACAGTTTTCTGATCTGTTAAATGGGCAAAATAACATTTGCCTTGCTGCCTGGGAAGTAATTTGGTGTAATTGAAAAAAAAAAAGGCAAGTAAAATTTCAAACTGGAGGTGAAGAATCTTTTTCAAAAGTTTCTTTTTTGGAATGTTACAACCATTAAATAATCTTTAATAAACTACGTATAAATGCCAAGTGTTATGATCAAGACCTCTCTCTACTGTACTACCAATGCAAGAATGATTTAAGGACTGGAGAGAAATCAGCTTTATCAGTAATGATTAAAATGTTTCTCTTGAACATTAACTCCTACTGTTCAAATTCAGAAGATAGGAAATTGTTGCCATCAACAGCTAAGAACTTTGCAAAAGCAAATGCAGTATTCTATTCTTCTTTTCCTGGTTAAAAGTTCTGTTCTTGGTTAATATTCTTGTATTTATCCATCTTCTGTGGATAGAGATGACCTAGATTTATAACCACTAATAGCTGTATGAGGATAGGACATTTGTTTAACATCTCTGTGTCTCAGTTTACTCATCTACAAAATGGGAGATAATACATATTTCATCAGTTGTTGGAAATATTAAATAGGTAAAGTGCTTTGAGCAATTTCCAGCACGTAAAAAGATTTCTGTAGTTGCTGGCTGATATATATATTTATATATATATTTATTATCTATCATACACATTATATATAAATATCATATCCTATAGATCATATATGCATACATGTACTATATAGATATATATAATACAACATAAATAATTTTTTGCATACCAGAGGATTATAACTGTTAGGGCCATAGAGAGAATTCAACAAATATATGTTAAGTGAGTGGCTGAATTCTGTCCTATGATTCTTTGGCTTCTAAAAATAGGGAGAATAACTGAAATTATTAAAAATAATAATTAAAAATATTCTCTCTTCTATTCTGCCCCCAATAATGTCCACGATATATTGAGCCTGGGGAAATTTACTTACTTTTGTGATCACAAATGTATTTAGTGGATTATGCAATTTATACAGTTTATATTCTTAAAAAGGGGGTTTAGTATTTTGCTTTTATCTTGTATGTCACATATGGGATGAAATAGTTAAAATTTCAGTTATTTATAAAGTAGCTTCTTTTTACACATAAGATAGTGTTGGACCAATAGCCAAGATATTTCCTTAACAAGATTGCTGAGAGAATGTCAACCAAATTAGAAAAATGTACAAGATTAAATAATTTACTTAAACATGATTAAAAAGAGAAATCCTTTTAAAGTGTTTCATTGTATTTGCTATTTATGGAATATTTCATTTTGTAAATGTCATAATGTTTTCTGTTTGGTAGAATCTAAAGTTTTGCTCAGCATTCATGGTTCACAACTCTCTTACAGTTAAAAAGCACACAGCAGAACTGGTGGACCAGCTCCTACACTAAGAGTAGTTGGTTATCTGTGTCTCTAAAAACATCCAAGTTCCACCTTTGTTTCTAGACCAGTTAAATTCTGCCACCTATAATTAATTTACAAAATCTGCTAAGGACCTTAGAGAATGATTAATCATAAAATGGAATGGAATACCTAGAGGTAGGATTAAATACTGTTGATATTGTATCTATCATAAGAAAATGCTTGCAACATGGACAAAGCCGTGGTGAGGAAGTCTGCTGGGCTGTATCACTTTCTGCTCATCCAACTTGACCATGGGTTACCAGGGTTTTCAAAGCCAATGCTCTTTTTATTAATGCCTTATTCCCCTACATCACCAGGCTCGTTGTTTAGTCTAATATACTTTCTGCTTAGCCAGTTCCATTCAGGATTTTCTAGTTCCTTCCCATTTGGCTGTGGCAATGCATTCTTGTGAATGGGTGACATTCTGAAAAGTTTCCATTTTTCTCTTTGGGAAAGAATGTGGAACATAGACCTATTCTAATTTTTATTCAACAGAATTCCATTTAGCATGATTTTCCTGAGAAAATAATTATAGTACTGACAATAACAATAATAGCTGAAACGTATTGAGTATGTAATACATGCCAGGCACTGTGCTAAACACTGTACATTTATTATTTTATTTAACACTTAAAACAGCCATAAAAAGTAAATGCTAGTATTATCACCATTTTATAGATGAAGAAAATGAAGCATAGGGATGGTAAGTAGCTTACTTATAGGCCATGGCAAAAAGTGGTAGAGCCAGGATTCTAGTCTTCTCAAGCTGACTCCAAAGACTGGGCACTCACGATAAGTTTTTTAAAAGATGTAGATAATTATCTCATGAGCTTCTTGGGACTTATGAGAAACTCATACGTTGGGTAAGTAATAAAAATGTATACAATTAAATACTGTACTTTTAGTAGTTACCACAGACAACTGAGGGAAATCAAAAGATAAATGTGAATCTGGGAATCTTTAGGGAAGATGGTCAGGTTTTTGTTTTTTTAGAAAAAAAAAAAAGAAGAAAAGAAAAAAATCAAGAATTGAAGGTAGGAGCATTGGAGTATAAAAACAAGTTAGAGGGTAAAAAGGAGGAAGCATTTCAAAGACATCAAGAAAACAGCCTGGCTCCTTCTGAAAGGCCAAAGCACCAACAGGAGACAAAGATGCACGAACACTCCTCAAGCCCGGTGGCTTCCAAGTGCTCTCCTGAACTCTAAAATTCTTGGAGTCAAGTGACACCATGCCTGCTTCAACTGAAATTGCTCTGCATCTATCTGCACATATGTGGATACAGATGTACATTCTGGCAGACACACAGCAAGCTTAATCCAGCCTCATGGCTTGTTTCTTTGCCCTAATCACTTTTCTTGAAAAGTTAATATCCACAATGACAGCTTATGTCTTTTTTTAGGTTTACAGTTCACATGAATGGGTTTCGTGACATGATATCCTTTAATCTTTCTTACAATCTGGAGCATAGTAGGTGTTCAGTAAATGAATTTAAAAAGAAAAAAGGAAAAGGAAATCTGTCATAGATATATCAGGGACTCCTACTTTCTTGTTCCCCAAGAACAAGATTTTAAACTTTCGGAAGTTTATTTTCCACTATTGTCTCTCTTCTGCCAGATTAGATCTGAAAATAAAGAAATGTAGAGTACTGGGTCTCTTTCTCCCTGCTTGTAATTATTTCCTCCAATCCGGATGTAGTTTCAAGGGTGGCCAACACTGTCAATCACCTCTACCCTCCTTTGAAACTCCTTGATTATGGGAAAGTGCTTTGCATGTAATCACTTCAGTTACTCAGTAAAACTCCTCGTGTTCCTTCTGCTGTTTTTTGAATTTGGGTATTTAAAGAGGCTTTGCTACTTCTTCCTTACATTCTTTAAAAAATATATTTGGAAGGAATACAACAAGATGGCTTTTAAGTATGATCTAGTTGTCCAAATTAGCTTACCCAGCCTGGAGGGTCCCTAGGATTGGAGCAGACTACTGGGATGGCAGAGGCATCAGAATGAGGGGCTTTTAGCTGAGGGTTAATCTGAAACTGCAGATTCCAGGGAGATCACAAGCTGGGAACTTGGTAGCAAGCTGTTGCATTTGAAACCATTCATTTTGTCAGAAATTCCTCTGGCATGAAGTTCTGGGGTAACTTTATGGGCGATACACTTCTCTGGCCTTGAATTTGGTTTTTTTAAAAAAAGCAAAAACAAAACAAAACAAAACCAAAAACAAATAAAGCGACCACAGCAAAAGACCCTCTTTGCTGGACCTCCCAGTGCAGGGAATGATAGCTTCAAAAAGAGATTCTCTCTTGATCTTTGAGGGCTATGACCTGCTCTATGATATTATAGTCACTCTGCTGGCAAAACCTGCAGAGGAAGCTGCCAGGCTCCTGATCACAGGGGGTGGTGTGGGGTTTACAGGACTAGGCGAGGACTCCCTTCCCAATTGGCTCAGTGACTGCAGTCCTTTCAGAATAACCAGTCACTCAAACCACACGGTGCCAGGGGTCACAGATTTCCCCACGTGAACCTCTGCACCCTTAGAAACTCAATCATGGGAAGTATGATGAAGTTTCAGATTCAATAATACATCCTCCTCTTATTTGTAAACGTACTCAAGACAGTATCAGCATCACTTGAAAATAAATACATTTATTAAGCACCTACCATGTTCTAGGAACTATGCTAGGCCCTGGTGATACTGAGGTGAATGAGATCTGGCTTTGACCTTCAGGAGATCACAGTTAAATGGAGAAGTTTCTCCTTCTAATGGAGATTGGAATCCTCCTTCTAACTTGCACTGGGTTTAGGCCTTCATTCCCAAGGGACTGTTTCTGGTGGAGCAAAATCAAATGATACTTGAACTGCCACAACTCTTCTCAATGACAGTTTCTGTCTCCTATACCCAATTCCAGTCAAAATCTCCAGGCTGTATGCTCCAGTGTCCCAATTTCCATTTGCTTGATGTAAGAGAGCTAAAGGCAGAAGGATTCTGAATTTTTCACTTAACAGCCAAAAAGTAGAGAAAAATTCAAGTAAGAAGAGATGAGGATTTGAATCAGATGGTGACATTGGGAAGAGCAAAACAAAACAAAACGAAACAAAACAAAACAAAAAAACCTGACAAATATTTTACAGCATCAGGAAAGTAGTTTCTATATTAATTCCTTCAGTTCCACAATCAAAAAGACAAGGAAGGTTGCTTAACACTCATTAACTGTTTGTCAGGTTTTTTGGTGTAATATCTTCCCCTTATTCTTTATAAAACTCCTGTGAAGCAAGTACACCATTTCTATTTTATGAATTCTCTTTTTATAAGATAAGGAAACTGAGATTAAAATAAGTGGTCACATAGAGAAGGTGTGGAGAAAAGGGAACCTTCCTACACTGTTGGTGCGAATGTAAATTGGTACAGCCACTATGGA
>NC_041218.1:84108415-84144370 GCF_002837175.3 Physeter macrocephalus
TGTCCGGAGCCTGTGCCCCACAACGGGAGAGGCCACAGCAGTGAGAGGCCCGCTTACCGCAAAAAAAAAAAAAAAAAAAAATATACATGCACCCCAATGTTCATTGCAGCACTATTTACAAGAGCCAGGACATGGAAGCAACCTAAATGTCCATCAACAGAGGAATGGATAAAGAAGATGTGGTACATACATAAAATGGAATATTACTCAGCCATAAAAAAGGATGAAATAATGCCACTTGCAGCAACATGGATGAACCTAGAGATTGTCCTACTGAGTGAAGTAAGTCAGATGGAAAAAGACAAATATGATATTGCTTATATGTGGAACTTTAAAAAAGGCTACAAATGAACTTATCTACAAAACAGAAATAGAGTTACAGATGTAGAAAATAAACTTATGGTTATGGGGTGGGGGATAAATTGAAAGATTGTGACTGACACATACACACTACTATATATATAAGAGATAACTAATAAGGACCTACTGTATAGAACAAGGAAATCTCCTCAGTACTCTCTAATAGCCTATATGTGAAAAGAATCTAAAAAAGAGTGGATCTATGTATATGTATAACAGATTCACTTTTCTGTATACCTGAAACTAACACAACATTGTAAATCAACTATATCCCAATTAAAAAAAAAAAAAAAAGTAAAGGAAAACAGACTTGTAGTTGCCAAGGGGGAGGGGGGAGTGAGAGGGATGGATTGGGAGTTTGGGATTAGCAGATGCACGCTATTATATATAGAATGGATAAACAGCAAGGTCCTACTGTATAGCACAGGGAACTATATTCAATATCTTATGATAAACGAGAATTGGGCTTGACAAATACACTCTACTATATATAAAATAGAGAGCTGATAAGGACCTACTGTTTGGGACAGGGAACTCTACTCAATGCTCTGTAATGGCCTATTTGGGAAAAGAATCTAAAAAAGAGTGGATCTATGTATATGTATAACAGATTCACTTTTCTGTATACCTGAAACTAACACAACATTGTAAATAAACTATATCCCAATTAAAAAAAAAAAAAAAAAAAAGGAAAACAGACTTGTAGTTGCCAAGGGGGAGGGGGGAGTGAGAGGGATGGATTGGGAGTTTGGGATTAGCAGATGCACGCTATTATATATAGAATGGATAAACAGCAAGGTCCTACTGTATAGCACAGGGAACTATATTCAATATCTTATGATAAACCATAATGGAAAAGAATATGAAAAAGAATATATGTATAAGCTCTATACATCTCAATCACTCTGCTGTACACCAAAAACTAGGATAACATTGTAAATCAACTATACTTCAATAGGGGCTTCCCTGGTGGCGCAGTGGTTAAGAATCTGCCTGCGGAAAACAGACTTGTAGTTGCCAAGGGGGAGAGGGGAGTGAGAGGGATGGATTGGGAGTTTGGGATTAGCAGATGCACGCTATTATATATAGAATGGATAAACAGCAAGGTCCTACTGTATAGCACAGGGAACTATATTCAATATCTTATGATAAACCATAATGGAAAAGAATATGAAAAAGAATATATGTATAAGCTCTATACATCTCAATCACTTTGCTGTACACCAAAAACTAAGATAATTGTAAATCAACTATACTTCAATAGGGGCTTCCCTGGTGGCGCAGTGGTTAAGAATCTGCCTGCCAATGCAGGGCACACAGGTTCGAACCCTGGTCCAGGAAGATCCCACATGCCACGGAGCAACTAAGCCTGTGCGCCACAACTACTGAGCCTGCGCTCTAGAGCCCCTGAGCCACAACTACTGAGGCTGCGCTCTAGAGCCCCTGAGCCACAACTACTGAAGCGCACGCACCTAGAGCCCATGCTTCGCAACAAGAGAAGCCCCCACAATGAGAAGCCTGCGCACCACAACGAAGAGTAGCCCCCGCTCACTGCAATTAGAGAAAGCCCGCGCACAGCAACGAAGACCCAACTCAGCCATAAATAAATAAATTTACTTAAAAATATCTATAGTTCAATAAAAAATTTTTAAGAAGTAAAATAAGTTGTCACAAAAAAAAGAGAAAAAACAAGTTGTTGCATTTCTGAGGCCATAGCTAATAAGTGGTGAGCTACATTTTAAATTCGTTTACCTCTTTCCAAAACCCTTGTTATTTCCTCTAGAAGTGTATACAATCATTACTTCTGTTTTACAGATGAAAAATTGTTTTAAGGAAGTCATGGAACTGGTCTAGGCTGACATATCCCGGCAAGTAAGAAGAGAGATAGGAGAGCATGGCAAAAGAATATTGGCTGATGCTTCCTGAAAAGAAAGGATGTGGGTGTCAGCTAATTCAAGATTCTGAACCTGATATGAAAAATGGTAAAGTCACCAAAAACATTTTAAAGGTAAAAGCGTTAGCAAGTTTAAAGAGGAAGTTAATATGGTGATTTGTTAAACTGACTCTGAGTTGATATACAAATATTTTATTGAGATGACCAGAAGGTAACTAAAGATAATTGAGAGGATAGGTCATGTGACAGGCTTATTCTGGAAATACAGCTTTGAAATTATACCTGCTATTTCCTTTTGATATTCTGGTCTTAACTCTCTTGTTAGCTCTCCCACTTAGCCTTCCCGAGTCCAATCTAATTTTTCCATTCCTACCTACCCATCACCGTCTTTTTATGTTCTCATAGCCCTTATTATTTCTGAAATAACCTTAATCATTATTTATTTACTTGTATGCTGTCTTTTCCCACTAAAATATAATCTCCAGGTGACCAGGGGCCTTTGCTTATCTTGTTTACCAGTGTATCTTCAGAGCCTAGAACTATTATTGGAAGAAAGGCACTCAATAAATTTTTATAAAAAAAATAAGTGAAAGAAAGAAGGAATAAATGTAAATAATTAAACCAAAATATATGTGCGTCTCTGAGTTAAATACTGAGGATTCATAATTTAGTGAAGTTTACTACTTGGCGTTAAGGAGTTAAGGCATGACTATAAAGCAGTTTTCTGTGAGAAGGTATTTAGGTATAAGAACAAAATGAAAGACTAAACTCTGGGGAGCAGCCAAAGACATGGTGTGTGGGACAAAACTGATGCAATGAAAAAGCAAAAGAAAAGCACATAGTATGATAGAATAATATAAAAACCAAGTGAGAAAATTGCATTGTGGTGAACAGTTGTCATACAGGATAAAAAATTAAATTGCATTCACTGATTAATTTCAGAGATAACAAAAATATGTAGGGCCTAGTTAGATGCTAAGTTATTAACTCTATCTTTAGTCTTTCTTACTCAAAAATAAGTAATACGTTAAAAATTTATAGTAATTTTGCTTTTGGCCCCGAACATTCCTGAAATGTTTCAATGGTAATGTGTGAAATACAAATTTGCACGTGCTTTTTGGATCATATTTACATAGTATAATAAATATATAATAACAATAGAAAAAAATATAATAATCTATGCTACATCTGAACAGTTAAGTGGAATTATCCTTCTCTACATCAGAACACATTATTTGGCCTGTTACATATTATCACTTCTCCTCTGAAATCAGTGGCCCTATGTGGAGATAAGTGTAACATTAGTGGTAGTTCAATAGCTGGAAAAGATTAGCAAGAATGAAAACAATATTTCTCTTGGCAGAAAATTAAAATTACATTTTAATTACTACCACTAAAATTTTATTTTAGTGAAAGTTATACTCAATTTGTAACTCATGGGGTAACTGTGTATTTTATAGTTAGTTTAGTCTCCAAATTTGTTTGAGTTTTGACTATTTTATCTTGAATGTCTTTGTTGTTATGATATATTCAATGGGAGGTAAAAAACTGACTTCTTGTTTTTATTTCAAGAATTAAAATAAAGAACTTACAAAACAATTCTATTTCTTTCAGAAGTCACTTTCCTTTCTGTCATTAACAACAATCACTTTAAATTTTAGATCCATCTGGAAAATTCATATCCTCTCTTTACATGACTAGATCCTATGCACATTTTTAACCATAGTAGCAGAAAATCAGGTTAATCATGAACACAATTAATGTACCACATTAGTAAGGCCTTGTGTAATTTTTATTCTATTGAAAACAATTATTTTTCATTCTTAAATATATTGAGTCATTAAATTTTAAAATGGACTTATGTTTTTAAAATATTACACTTCCAGAAATCTTTAATGAGTAGTTATCAAAATCTTGGTAAATAAAAGCAACTCAGTAATTTCTCTGCACGCATTTTGAGTAAGTATTTATACATGTGCATTCATTTTTCATTAATATTTTCTTAATTTATTAATAAAGAATGGTGATTTAAATGCATTTTATTTCTATAAATGTCATGAAAGACTTCATATCCATTGTTTTAGTGTTTATTTTGAAACAGCTGCAGTCTAATGTTCCATGCCTAAAGTCCAGTAATACAGGCGTGATTCACCAGTTCTATATAGATTCAAGTTTTAGGTGAAAACAAATTTTAAGAATCAGTGTATGTGACAGAATCATCTAGTTAAGATGCTTATCTTCATCTTTCTCCCTCATTTTCATGACACAGATACACAGATTTACTTCAGTAAGATTTTGATTACATCTGCCAGAATGAACAGAACTCAGGTTGCAGTAAATCTGCTTTAGAACTTTGTTTCAAAAAAAACAAACAAAAAAAAGAATGGTAAGCATATGATAGAAAAACACTAAAGGAACTCATTATTTCACCAGTTAGCTGCAACCTGCTTTGCTCTGCTTCTTGACTTTCAAGAGGTTATTTTTCTTACTCATTTTAAACTTTATTCTGAAATATGATTTTTTCTCCCACAGGCATTTTGCCAAACCTTAATAAATTTAGTGAGGTCTGACAAGTCTGTTTATATTTTTGTGAACTATGAAGATCAGGGGTTCCTGGAGTAGATGTGAAAGAGTGTAAGGTGTCATTTTGTTAATTTAAAACACATTATTGGACAGTTATTCCTGATCCTAATGGTATCATAATTAAATTTTATTCCAGTTAAAAAACAGGATCTTTAGTTTTAAATGTGGGTGAATATTTCAAAGGCTTTTCTTTGTGATTTATGAATACTTTTTGCACAGTTGTTTTAATTTTTGTGCTCCAAACAGCATTTACTTAATGATATGCATTTTTCCTAATTATGGTGGATTTCAATTTTGAACAAAAGATAAAAATTCTAACACCAAATATTTATCTGTAAATATTACATAAATCATATGTAAATATATGAGCTGATATAACCTTATAAGCATGAGTTAAAGAATGGATTACATGGGAAAATAACCGTTTAAAATTACTGCATTTATGAAGATTTATTATGTGGGAATAGTTTTACTACGTCGTTTTAATACTCCTATAAAATATATTTATGTACATTTTATATTTTATTGTTCCTAAATATCCATGAAGTATGTGAATATTCACAAGGCTGCTTGAAGAAGTGATACTGAGTGGGCACTGAGAGACCACAGTGAACAAAATGTGGAGAAGGAAAATTTGCATCTGGATAGAATTGGTATGCTTTGATCCCCAGAGTATCTATCTCCTGGGGTTGTTAGGAGGGTTAAATGGTATGGTGTTATATAAAATTCTTTCCCAGTTCTGAGCACATAATAGTTTGTCAATAGATGGCAGAGTCTACATTATAAGAATTGAATCCAGTTGACATCTCTTTAGTTTTTAATTCATGAATAGAGTTAATCTGAGTTTCACTCTGTGTGGATTGGTTCACGTTTATGGCGTTCCCTTCTCCTCTGGACTTGGTGATTTAAGAGGGCAGTTGAACTCAAGAAAAAGCTGAAGTGAGTGTTTGGAATAAGGTGCACTGCTTAAAGAAGCAGTACACATCTTTATGTGTTTGAATGGGAGTAGTTTTATTTTTTTGGCTCTGGGAGGCAGAATCAGGACCAAATACATTAAAGTTATTAATTGGTAGACTTCAGATCAAGATGAAAGAGAATTATCTAACGGTACAAATGCTCAACAACAGAAAGAGCTACCTAAAATGATGGTGGATTTCTTGTCTTTGAAGAAATAAGAGGGGATGAATGACTACTAGTTGATGGTGTCGTTTGCAACAATGGGTAATTGGGATTTTGGAATCAATATTTTATTTCAATATCGAAGAAACCTGTAACCACGAATAGGGTTCAGAAAAAATGGAAAGTTATATAGACGTACACCGGAATGGGGCAGTCCTGAGTAATGATTAAGAGAAGTGACTAATCCCACTGCTACCTACCAGATGGAGAAATCAGTTATATTAATGGACAGGCTTCTCCCCATTTTCCACATTTAATTCAAGTTCAAATTACAGGAAACCCTTTATCCCTTGTCCTTAGACTACCGTGCAGTATATTACTCTTTTTGTTTTGTTTTGCTTTGTTTTGAGAGAGGCTAGTAATGTCGGCTTCAGAAGCAGAATGCTTGGGTACCAATCTTATATTTGCCATATACTAGATGTACGTAGTAAAACTCAGACCCTCATCTGTAAAGTGGAGATAATCATCGTACCTATCCAGACGTCTGTTGTGATTTTTCTTTTTTAAAAAATATCTTTTATATTTTTCAAACATACTATTTCACATAACTCTGTGCCTTATGCTTCTTTTGTTTTTAAATTAATTAATTTACTTTGGCTGCCTTAGGTCTTCCTTGCTGCAGGCAGGCTTTTTCTAGGTTTGGCGAGTGGGGGCTACTCTTCGTTGCAGTGCGCAGGCTTCTCGTTGCGGTGGCTTCTCTTGTTGTGGAGCGTGGGCTCTAAGCACGCGGGCTTCAGTAGTTGTGGCTCGCGGGCTCAGTAGTTGTGGCGCACGGGCTTAGCTGCTCCACAGCATGTGGGATCTTCCCAGACCAGAGCTCGAACCCGTGTCCCCTGCATTGGCAGGCGGATCCTAAACCACTGTGCCACCAGGGAAGCCCCTGTTGTGATGATTTTTTAAATTATTTTTTCTCATATTATTTTTTTCACATCTTTATTTGAGTATAATTGCTTTACAATGTTGTGTTAAGTTTCTGCTGTACAACAAAGTGAATCAGCTGTGTTTTGAATAGTGCTCCCATAAATGTTTATTATTATTTATGATCTGGAGTTAATGCATTTAACTTACGGCAAAATTAATAAGGGAGATAACCTGGTGATTTCCCACGCACATTTCTTAAATTAATGAAAATGGCATGTCTAGTTATTTTTAAATTAGAAAATACAGTGAAAATATTAAGGCTGCAGAAACTGGAAATGGATGGATAGTACTGACTAGCCATCATCATGACCAAAAACTATGATAAGTGAGGAAGAAAGGAAGAGAATAAACCCAGTTCTACTTGCTTACTTAACAGTTTAAAAATCACAGGAAATGAAATACAAAGAATGGAAACACAAAATGAAATGTAAAAATACATGAAATAATGTAATATATCTCTAGTGGCTCTCTCAGGTTATCATTGTTAGGCTTATTGGTAGAAGATAATTCATCCTTTGGATGGGGATCATGTCTCCTTTCCTTTGTATGGTCTCATATCTATTAGTACATTGGGCAGTCAAAGATGATTAATGTTACTTCCCAGCAGGTGCAAGAATTGGAGTAGGTTTTAACATATGATTTTATGTTTGTAATAAGATGTGTAAATACAACAGTCATCCAAGAAACAGTAAATGGGTTGGAGGGGATAAAAATACTTTCAATTACCCACTTTACACCCATAGGTCCTAGAGTATGTGGCCAGGCTTTTTAGCAAAATCCATCTGTGTTTGACAGACTTTGTGTAATTCCTATAACTATTTTTCTGCTCCTTTTAAATAAATTATTTGGCTTTTTCTTTGCACTGCTACGTCAATTTTTCAGTTACTTTTGCAGAAGAACTTTGGATTTACATCCCAGAGGAGGCTCTGGGAAGTTTTAGGGTATCAGATAAACTTGGACTGGAGGAGTGCCAGACATATAAAAGAGTCTCCAACAAGGATAATACTAGTTGTAAAACCCTCCTTCCTTAGGAATCTGAATAGATAAAGGAAAAGATAGTTTTGCAACTTCCTCTTTCAAACATACAGATCTCTGTCTTTCAAAACAGCAGTATTGTTTGCAAATCTTCCTGCACTGTCAAGTGTGATTTTTTGTGCTTTCTCCTGATTACTTGAATAGACAGCACATTGCAAAATGTCTCTCTCAGAGAGCAGTTAGTGCATCACTGCACAGGGCAAGGCAGAAACCACTATGACGTTAAGATTGCCATCACAGGCTGGTTAGTATAGACGGTTTTTTTTTTTTTTTAAACTTCCATATTATATCATTCAATCAAGACTTCTTGAATACTTACTAAGTGAAAATACATATGAAGTGAAAGCATCTTTCCAAATTACCTTTCCAAAGCTAATTTGGAAAGATAAAAGGAAATGTAAGGCTTAACTCCTACCTTTAAAGAGTTTATAAACTACTCAGGGAGGTCAGACATACACATATGCATTAGTTTTTACTGTTGTTGTAACCAATTACTACAAACCTGGTGGCTTAAACGTAACATTAATTACCTTAGTTAGTGTAAGTCAGAAGTCTGACATGGGTTTCGCTAGGATAAAATCAAGATAACAACAGGGCGGTGTTCTTTCTGGGGGTTCTAGGGGAGAATCTGTTTCCTTGCCTTCTTCAGCTTCAAGAGGCTACCCCAATTCCTTAGCTTGTGTCCCCTTTCCTTCATCTTCAAAGTCAGCAATTTGCACTTCTCTGACTCTTCATCAGACATCATGGCTGTCTCTCTGAAATAGCTTGGAGAGTTTTTCTGATTTAAAGGACATTTGTGATGAGATAGCACCCACTTTGTTAACCAAACATAATCTCCCATCAAAAGATCCTTAACTTTAATCACATATGCAAAGTTTCTTTCTCTCCTTTGCTATGTATATTCATTGGGTTGAGGGATTAGGACACAGACATCTTTGAGAGCAATTCTTCTGCCTACCACAACATGTATAATCACTGTGGCATCTTTAGCACCTAGCAGAGTGCTCCATAAATGTTTTGAATCAGTGAATGGAAAGATTTATAAAGCAATGTATTAAAGATACAAGGAAAGTGTGTTTTGGGTTTTGGAAACAGACATCACTTGTACATAAATTTACAAGACCTGACTATGGCTACAGAAATATATAGTTGTTTGAAGGAAAAGATTTCAAGTCAAAAGATTCAAAGATATCTATTTAGAATTTATTATAAGTACATGCTTATAGATATGTCATTGGATGTTGTTAAATTATCAAAAATAAATCTAATGTTGATGCATGTAAATAGTTCCTAAGTTTTGCTATTATAAATCATGTACTATTAAGATAGTATTTATTAGAGCTGAAATCAATCTCAATAGAGCATCAACGGACATAGATCTTGGGTTTTGTCTTAAATCAATGTCTAAAAATGTATGTCAGAGAACAGGGGATATTTGAGTGTTCTACAAAAGTAGAACTTTGCTTTCAGTTTAAATTTCTTTTTGGTAAAGAGCAGACTTTGGGTCACTTAAAAATCTAGCGGTCTACTAAATGGTAAACTGGCTTTCCTTAGAGGAGTTTATGGTAGTTTTGACCAATAGATTTTATTTATGCACTCATGTGTGTATCTGTAAGCCTATGTGCATAAAATTAAATGGTGAATTTATTACTATTTTGTCATGCTGTTTGAAGACAAACATCAAAAATTTTGGATATGTTACGTGAAAATTCATAAAGCTTATTCAGAATCCAAATTGTTTTTGGTAGTCACTAAGATATTCCAGACATCGCTGTAGGCTCTAACTGGCAAGGTGGACAATATCTATTCAACCATTTCCTCTGTAGACTTGAATGTAAAATGAGTGGGTAGCTTGAGTTACTTGGAAATAGGAAAAAAGCAGTGAACGTTTTAGCATTGAGAAAGGGAGTTGATAAGAATCTTTTGGATAAAGCATGCTGGTATTTAATACCTTTTTTACCTATTGAATGGAACAGAACACAAATACTGTTAGTTTCCTCATGCCGTATTTCCTTTAAGTAACTTCAAGGAATTTATTTTAATGACATTTATCCAAGCAAGATGCCAATGCAAAGTTGAGCATGCCCAAAACTTTTTACATTTTAAATTATCAAATTATTTTACTTATATTTAATTTTCACTAGCATTACTTTATAATATGGAATTCTGTGTCTCCTTCTGCTTCCCTAGATTAGTTAATACATGGATACATATGGAAAACTTAAATTCATATTTAGTGCCACTTAAAATTTATCACAAAATATTAACAGACACTTCGGATTAAATAACTGTTAAATACTAGGGGTTTTCCTAACATCATCATGCCAAGAACATGTCTTCACTCTGAATTTTAAATTAGGTAT
Organism: Physeter macrocephalus; assembly: GCF_002837175.3. Classification (NCBI taxonomy): domain Eukaryota; kingdom Metazoa; phylum Chordata; class Mammalia; order Artiodactyla; family Physeteridae; genus Physeter; species Physeter macrocephalus. The sequence continues at coordinate 84,118,751 of NC_041218.1, forward strand.
TTTCTGTTTGAGATATTAAATGACAAGAGCATCTAAAAGGACAATAATAATTAAAATTGTATCGCACTCCTAAATATTTCCCATGTGCTTTGTATGACTATTCGCTAATAACTATGTTACTAAGGCTATTGCCCCAGCATCATACCCCTGCCTCTCCCTTGAATGGAAACCAATTACTCTTACCTAAATTTCAAGAGGAAGCTGCAAAGAGAAAACAACAAGAACTGGTTAGAACCAACTAGGCCCAAGATGGTGGAAGACTTGACTTCCAGTAGTCCTTGAGCCTCATACACTCATTGTAACACATTAGCATGCTAAATGACACATCCACCAGTGCCATGACAGTTGACAATTGCTGTGACAACAACCAGAAAAGCCCAAGCAAGGACTGAAAAGGAGGGTTGCATCAGTTCCGGGTCCAAACCACATCCATGTGATAAGTCATGACTATTCCTTCCAATTTTTCCTTTTCCCCCCCTCTTTACCTCAACCCTCCTATAAATTTGGTGTCTCTGCCCAAATTGGGTTGAGAAATTGATTTGCGAACTAAGTTCTTGCTTTTCAATTCTTTGGCCATCGAATAAAGCTTGTGCTGTTTTAGTCTCAGCATCAGTTTCATGATTGGCTGTGCAAATCCAATTGGAAAAAGAACCACCCTAGCTGAGACAAGGAGGTCTAGGCTGGGGCTAGGGCCCTGGCGTGGGGACCAGTCAACCAATTCAGCAACAATTACTATAATTAATAATTATAAAATAAATATAATTATAAATAATTTTTACAAGAAGCTGTCCTCTCCCTGGACCCCCAGATCAGGCATCGAGAGATTTATACTCTCTGACAGGCAGAGTCGATGTTCCTACTCAGCCCTGAAACAGCTACAGAAGACGGACCGTTGCCCCTCTGCTTCCCATAAGATTATGGGAGTAAAATCTCTGAGCTGGGAATGAGACAGGAGGGAAGGGGACAGGGCACAACTATTAGTCATTGAGGAAAAGACAAAAACTCGTTAGAACAAACTAGGCCCAAGATGGCAGAAGATATGACTTCCAGGAGACCGTGAGCATCATTACATGCTCATTGTAATATATTAGCATGCTAAATGACACACCAACAGGCGCCAGGACAGTTCTGAGGCCGACCATAAAAGGCCAAAAATTGAGGCAACTTCCCTGGTGGTCCAGTGGGTAAGACTCCGCGTTGCCAACGCAGAGGGCCCGGGTTCCATCGCTGGTCGGGGAACTAGATCCCACACACATGCCGCAACTAAAGATCCCACATGCTGCAAGTGAGACCTGGCGCAGCCTAAATAAATAAATAAATAAATATTTAAAAAATTAAAAAAAAAAAAAAGGAGGTGGAGAGGAACATGGGTTAAAGGTCTATGAAGCAGCTCAGGGTCTTGTAAAACTGAGCAATGACCCAATTCCTGGAAATTTCCTCCCCTTCCCCAAAACGGTTGGAATACTCCTCCCTCTCATTAGCCTATGAAATTACCCAGCCTGTAAAAACTAACCACCCCACCTTTTGGGGACTCTTGCCTTCTGAGGTGGCCCACCCACTATCTATGAAGTGTGTATCTCCCTGAATAAACTTGCTTTCACTTAAAAAAATTATTACAACCCTAATTATAATCATTTTGCCAATGAGTAGAGTGAATTAATTTTTCCACGTTTGCTCAGTAAGTGAAATAATTAGGACTTGAACTAGCTAGTCTTGACTTTGCACTCTTTGCATATTAAGAAAGAATTAAATAAATCCATAATAAGGAATGTTAAATTGTAGGGCCTTAAGGTTATATATTGTATAGAAATCCTGAATTAAAAATTAAGCAAGACACTGTTTTTTTTCTGATAATTAACTTGTCAGATGATGCAGAATAACCATAACATGAAATAGCACTTTGGAGAGTTAGGAAGTTGTTTCTGAGCAAAAAGTCAGGGAAAAAAACAACCAAAACAAAACCTAAAACCTGGAAAAAATATTAGTATACCTTTAAGCACAAGAAATGTTACGATAAATATATTGTTTTGGGGTTGGATAGAATAGCTAAAGAAATTATTTTATTTACTTTTAAAAGGAGGTTATAACCTCTCTTATTCATAAAAATAAAAAATAAAAGTTTAAGATAGCTATAATCGAGTGTTCTCCATTGTGGGTGTCCTGCTAAATGTCATCACCTATTCAATAAATGAGGTGGAATTCTGTTTTAGAGTTTCAGGGTGAGAACATTTGGTTCATTCTAGAGTTATTTTTCTCCCTTCATTCAGGATTAGATTAAAGCATCCAGCAACATACTTCATCTGTCCTTGAAGGCTGGCATTTTACATAATTTTGTTATTTTCCCCTATTATTGTGAATTGAAAAGCATATAAATTTAGCAATTAAAAAAAAAGTTTCAGGAACCCTGAATTTCCCTCCTCATATTCAACGCTGCATTGCCAGTAAAAAGTGATGTTTCTGATGGATTTGGCTCTATAAAGTCTCCAGGGGTCCAGTGAGTACAAATACTCCCAAACCTGAAAGGGCTAAGAAGTCAGCCAAGGACACTACCATTTAGAGTAAGGAGTCCCAGGCTCATAGATTAGGAATTTAAGGGTAAGCTTGCTTAACAACCTAAACCCCATTGCCTTACAAACAAACTGGATAGAAATTCAGTCATTTCAAAAAATTACCAAGGTTATTATGTTATATGGGACCATGCTATCATAGCATTAAGCTAAATAGCTCTTTAAGTACCTCATAAGTAGGGCCAATAGACCAGATGAGCTATGTACAGTATAGAATATTATAAGGAAAAAACACTCCCCACCCGTACCCCCCAACACACACACGTCCACATTCATGTGAAAGCAGTACTCAACCAGGTGAAGTCTTTTTCTCTCAAGTTTGAAATATAATCCCTGGTATTGAGTGCCATCTGGTAAACGGAGTTGCCCTCAGATATCCCCACGACCACAATAAACATGCAACATGTACATATAATAAAAAGGAAACCTCAATTTTATTGTGTGGCTTTTTAGATGTAAAAAATAAATGGATCAAACAGTTGCTTTGAAAAATTCCTTATTGTGAATATTTGTTTTCTTACACTAATGATTTTATCACTGTTGGATTCTAAACTCAGAAAAAAGACCTGATTCCCTAAATTCATACATTTTACTAATATGCCAGTGTCCAACGTACCAGGTGTGGAATGCTTAGGCTTTATAAGTTTGGGGGCACTCCAGATTTAACAAAGCAGCCAACACCTGGAAATACATAAAAGCTGGCCTCTAAACGCAAGGTGATGAGTGTTAGTTAACTAGGCCCCCTGGTTTCGAAGAATGGCCCCTCGGCGGCTCAAAAAAGAAAACTGAGAATGCAGCATCATAGAGTTTAGTTTTATCTCAGATTTCCTGGTGTTCTCAACGCCTATCTTCTCTTTACTCCCCAAAGGCAAGGAACAGCTCTAATCATGACTGTCCTTTTGGTTTTAGAAGAATTTTTTCTAACATACCCTGCTATTGCTTTATAGACATTAATGAACTGCATGAAGATTTCTGCTTAAGTATGTATGATACATTTCTACAGAAAAAGTAACCCTGCTTTTTTACACACTTGACCATTCCTACCTTGTGATGATGTTACTGTCATTTTCCTGGTTGCTGCCTTGTGGTCTTACCACAAATTCTGCAGCAGATTTCCTGGGAGTGTGGCAAAAGTCAGGGGTAAGGGTTGAGCCTATGGTTTGATTGAGTAAACATTAATCTTTTTAGTGGTAAATCAATGTTGAATTAACTTTAAAAACCTTACGTTACATCTATAATGCATCCTAAAGTCCTGCCAGGGGTTTTCAATTAGGTCATTTAAAAAAAAAATGTAATAGACAAAGACCTGCCACATTCCCAGACACCCTATACTTGAATGTATGGGTTGCATCACATTCCGTAGTAGACAGGTGTTTTGTTAAAAATACCTATTTAAAAAACTTTTTCTCATGACAAATTTTTCTGTGCTTGTGTCTGTCCTGTGTGCCTGACATATCCTCCAAACAATGACCTGTCTTCTGTTCAAAAGACAAAGTAATTTGGAGTCCTGTTATACTTGTTCAAACTATGTAAAATACTAATAGAAAGAAAGTTGGGGGATTTCAAAGTAAATGTCACCAACGTACAGATTAATTTTTAGCATCCTTTTTCTTTCATCTTTAACAGTCATTGTTTTGCTCTACCCCTCTGCTTGAGCCCACAATCACATTAAAATGACATTTAAATGCCATCTTAGACTAGATAAAAATTATCTAATAGAACTTTCCGCAATGATGGAAATATTCCATATCTGCATTGTTCGTGACGGGAGCGACATACATTTGACGGTTAAGTATTTGAAACATTGATAGTGCAACTTTGAAAGTTGAGTTTTAATCTTACTTAAGTTTTTACATAGCCACATATGGCTTGTGGCTAACATGCTGACAGCACAGGGTGAGGTTTTTACGTGGCCATTGTACCCTGTCTTGAAGAAATTTTCAAATAAACATGCTATCATGCCTACTTTTATCATATTGTTTTCTGATTCTGCTTCACTTATTTATAAATGTTTTCTATCTGATCCAAAGTTTTAGTTGAAGTAGTACTCAGTGTTAGATATTAGACACTTTGCAATTTTGTTTTCGGAAAAGCAATTACCCGATAACCATTTCCTATCCCTAGAACATACACTCCTTCACTAGGAGCTACTGTTAAAGGTACTTGTGTCTTAGTCTTTTTGAGCAGCTACAACAAAACACCACAGAGTGGGTGGGTGATAAAGAGCAGAAATTTATTTCCCACAGTTCTGGAGGCTGGGATTTCAAGATCAGGGCACCAGCAGATTTGGTGTCTAGTGAAGGCCTACTTTCTGGTTCATAGATGGTGCCTTCTTGCTGTGTCCTCACATGGTGGAAGAGGCAAGGAATCTCCCTGGAGTCTCTTTTATAAAGGCACTAATCCCTCTCCCAAAGCACCTCCCAAAGACTCTACCTCCTAATACTATCATCTTTGGGGGTTAAGATTTCAATATTTGAATTTTGGGGGGGACACAAACATTCAGATGGTAGCACCTTGGATATAAGTCAAGGCAAATTAATGTGTCGACCAACACTTTATGTACATGCTCTGAAATGAGCTGTATTATCTAAAGGAAATCTATACAAATCATAATGAATTTTGCAATATTTCCTGCATTAAAGGTAATCAACACGACTGTTTAGTGGTGAGGCCTACAGATGAAAAATTACCATTTAGAGGGTGGAACAAATAAGTAGGGAAAGAATGAGAAGATATGGTTGCATGGGAAAGATAAGCCATCTCAAAGATGACACAGGTACTTTTTTTCTTATGTTGAAGGTAAGAATTGCATAAAAGTATAGTGACCACTAAAGAATTCATATAAGTAGAATAATGAAATTTTAAAGCTAGGAAGAAGGTTGGAAATCTTTCAGTCTGGATCTGTCAGTGTGGCATAGTATTCGATAGCAGTGACTTGATACCTGGATAGCTGTGGCTTAGAATCGCACGCTATTGGCAGTTTAACCTAAAGTGAGTTACTTATCATCTCTAAATCTCAGTTTTTTTAAGTCTGTAAATCAGAGACAATAATAATACTTACCTCTTATACAGCTCCTGTTCAGGGGTGGGTGGGTAAGTGAGATAACACATTTGAAATGTTGAGCCAAGTATCAATACCTGGTACAGAGTGTCCCACTTTAGTGGTAGGGAAACTGAGTTTTAGGGAGATTAATTAACTTTCTCAATTAGTAACTGGGATTTGAAACCAGGCATATGACTAAACTGAGTCTACAGGAGTAGTAGTAGCAAACAGAATGGTACCATGTATGTGCCAACCACTTAATAAGTGAAATGACTAGTCCAAGAGTGCAGAACTCATTAGTGGTCTGCAGAGCACGAAGTCCTATCAGTTCCACTCTGATGTAAATAGATGCAAACATCACTGGTGCTTGAGAAACAGGAGGCTTTTGACGACAAAGACCTTTTTTTCCTTTTTTGGGGGGAACCAAGTGCAGGCTTTAAAACAAACTACAGTGGTGTACATTTTTCCATTCAATCAATCCAGTTTACATGGAATACTAGAGACCTTAAACTTATGAAAGATTTAAAATGATATTATATGGGCAATGAGTATCCATCCTGTATTTAAGTAATTACACAAATTGTAGCATTTAAAGTATTCTCCTTATATTTTCTGTTTCATCAAAAAATTTTCAGAAACAGTTTTGGGGATTTACACAGTTTAACACCTAAGGAGTATAAAGGTAAGGGCAGAGCATGGGAAAAACATCATTATTATAATTTAGAAAGTAAAAGAGAATGTATTATCAAGACAAAGTAAAATAACAGCACAATTCACTATTTTATTTGTGTATTTTATCACAGTTTTCGGAAATTTTAAATTGTTTATATTTTGGTTTGTTTTGTAAATTATTATTAAGCATCTCCTATGTTTGGTCTTAGGCTAATTTTAGTGATTATAATCTTGTACAAAAGACATGTGGCTCTTCTTATGAGGTTTACGGAAGTTAACCCCATCCTATGGGTTGTGACCAACAATGTTCAACTCTCCCACCTGCATCTTTTTTCCTTTGGGATCTTGAACAAGTTATTTAAGAATAAAAAGAATCTACTTAAGTTTCCTCAACTATAAAATGGGAATTATAATAATTCTTTTTAATTTAGGTTTATTGTAAGGATTAAATAAGAATCTTTTTAAGAGTACTTGGTACAAGGCTTAGCATACACTAAAAACTCAATGCATATTAGCTGTCATTTCAATATAGATAAACCAAATAACCTGTCAAAATAGAAATATAAATAAGGTTAAGCATTTATTAAATTTAATGTGCCAATAAAAAATTGTGAAAATGTGTGACCTGTTAAATAAGTTTATTCAATTTCTTTTCAGTGCCCTGAATCTCTTATCCAGGATAGATTTTGCCCCAGGCTATAATGATAATTAAAATTATGCTTATGGCCCTGATTCTGTTTTCTCTGAGAAAGAGAAAACAAATAGAAAGACTGGTCTTCATTCTTTACCTATAAGAATTTACCCACAGAAAAATCTAGCTTCTTTAAAAGGCATCTGAATCCCTAGTAAAGCACAAGGAGATACCATGGGGCGATTCAGAATTGTGGTCACGCAATATACTGAAATTGAGAATTGTTAATAGAAAGTGAAAAGGAAAGTAAAATAGGCTGACAAATGATTTTTAAGTTTGCTTCCTTTTGTTCCCATAAGTAGAAAATGATCAAAGAGAAGGATTAACAATAGGAAAAGGTAAGATGAAGTGGATTCCTCAAAACTAGTTCTTAATCACTAGCTTCTCTAGCTCTCCCCCAACCTCGGGTTCTTTCTGGAGGTGGGGGTGGACTGAACTGGAGGATGAGGAGTGAGAAGTGTGCAGGGAAGGCTGTTCTGTGGATGGTTTCAATTTCGCCCACTACCATCTCTGTACAGCTGCACGCTGCTCCAGAGACATTCCCCATTATGCCCACTTTCCTTTCTTCTGTGGACAGAGACACTGTTCCTACCTGTACCCATTTCAGAGATACACAGGGGCAACTATACCCCCAAATCCATTAAAAATAAAGCAAGCTCTTACCTAAAGTAATCAACACATCACCTCAAGGTGCAAAGACAAATCTCTAGATAACAAGTGTCTGTCCCTTATCTCCACCGCCACCCCAATGCAAGCTCGTCTTCTCTCCACTTAGATTTAGGGAGGCTGCAGAGCGCAGGCGGGATGGAGCTAGAGAAGAGAGGGGTATGAATTATTTATGAATTCAACGCCCTTGAGAGATTTCCAGTGAAAGTTAGTCTTAGAAGTTACCCACATGTGTCAGCGAGTGTGTATGTGTGTGTGCGCACAAGGACATGGAATCCGTGCCACATTTATCTGTCAGGGAGAGGCAGTGGGTAATCCCAATGTCTTAGACATTTTAAGAAGAGTGCATGACCAGATTTTATCACAGACCCCAAATCAGACAAATTTCTTCGATGTGCTTTTGGTACCTTTGTGGTGACTGGGGAGCTTAGCTCAGCTTCTGAAAAAAGCTACGTGCTTTGAGCCCATTGGGCAATTTTCCTGCCTGACACTGTGGGTGCTCTTGTCTTGCTTGTTTATTTATTTTTACCCCACGCTAACATACCCTTTTCTCACCGGACCTCTTGCTATCTGGGCTGGACCTGTCTGCGCTCTGCCTGCCAGCCTGCCTCCCCGCTCCTTCCCGGGCTCTGACCACCTGGGGAGCCTGTGTCCGTGTTTGGAATCCCTGGATTGCTCTAGTAGTGAAACTAGAGAGATTAGGAGCTGACGCACATTTGACAGAAAGGCAGTGCTTTGCTTTCTTCTTATGCTGCTTCCCCTTCCTCTTTTCCCAAATAGAGATGTAAACACGTGTATTTTCCTGTTTAAATTTAGCGAATTGGTCCTCTGCCTGTGCCTTGATTTAGCTATTGGGCTGAGCCTTGCTCCTCCCTTCCCTGCTCGGATAGGAGCCACTGAGATCTGGAGCTCCAACTTCCAAATTGAAGCTGGCCTCAGGCCAGGTGACCTTCTCTTTGTAAGTCTCTTTCCTCAGCAGAGTGGGGGTGGGGTCGTGGGGGAGCTGCGATCTGTTTGGTGCTGTTGGGGGGTGGGGGGTGGCGAGGCAAGGAGGGGGGGTGGAAGAGAGTAAAGGGGCTGTTGTTAAACAGTTTCTTACCGTAAGAGGGAGTTCAGACCTAGATCTTTCCAGTTAATCACACAACAAACTTAGCTCATCGCAATAAAAAAGCAGCTCAGAGCCGACGGGCTCTTCTGGGCACTGAGTCGGAACAGGATTCTCTCACCCAGGCATCGCCAGTGGGATCCGCCAGCACACCCAGCAGCACCATGTGGGTGACCAAACTCCTGCCAGCCTTACTGCTGCAGCACGTCCTCCTCCACCTCCTCCGGCTTCCCATTGCCACCCCCTATGCAGGTTAGTTTTCCCTTTTTCTTCCTTTTTATTATGATTCTTTAACTGTCTCTTGCTAACCTTTCCTTTTCCTAACGCTCTCTCTTTACCCTATCCCCAGCATCCTTCTTTAACTCTGTATGTGGTATGGGTTTTCTAAATCTCTCATTTAGCTTTCTTTGGACGTTCTCTTTCTGTTTGAAAAGCATTTAGAAAGATACTTAGCATCCCCTCTGGTGTTTCCATCCCCCTCCCCATGGATCCAGCGCCCTCTCACTTAGCCTGAGAGTCAGGGATGGTGGGGCGGGAGCGAGATGCTAACACTGGCTGCACTTTGCTGGTTTGGATAAATTTAAAGCTGAAGAGAGGGAGGAAAGGGATGGTCAGTACAGCAGGGACATGTTTTTTTTTTTTTTTTTTTTTTCCAGAGGACAATTTTCCATGACAATCCACTACCCCACATCACACAGTCAACATTCAGGGACGAATTATGACTTAATACAGGTTTTCATTTGGAGAAGGCAGATTAAACTCTGAACATATGCATGTTATAAAAATGAAAGAGAAAGCCTCTCTCCTAAGGTCTCATTCTTTCTGGGTATGGATGCCTGCCCTTTTGAAACTGCAGGGCCAAGGAGGCAAAAATTGTGTGACTCTGATTATAGCTGTAGAACTGCTCCTTTCAGCCTCCCATTTTCTCCCCAGAACTTACAGGTTGGGAAGGAGCTGCTTGGGAGTTCATATTGCCTGGCAGTTTAGAGGTTTCATTTGCTGCTTTGGGAAGTTTTCTGTTGTTATCAGGGCAAGAGGAAACATCTGTATTTGGTTGTATTATCATTGTCTTGGCTGGGATGCCAACGGGAGAAGGTAGTGAGCATCATAGGGGGGCACAGCGGAATAAAAGGACGGAATAAATGCCCAGACAGTAGACATAGTTTTTTTAAAATAATATAAGACAGAGAACTGAGATATATCTCAGTTATATCTTTTGAGATAAGTTAAATATGACATTTATCAGACCTCCAATCTAGTTTCCAATGTAATACAAGGTTGAAAACACCAAGAATTTGCAAAATGATGAGGAAAATCAGTCCCACCTGGCTTTCTTCGATTTTGTGATGGGCCCCTTTTGGAAAACAACACTGTGTGGGAAGTGTCAGTTCGAGAACATTTATGTTAGATTTCTGAAGAGGTGAAAAAAAAAGTTCAATCTAGCAGGTTGTCACCTTTGAGATGGGTCATGTTAAAATTGATTCTTATATGACATTGCTGGTTTGTGGGATTCTGAGTATAAATTGCAATGACAGCTAATATTTTGAGGACTTTCATTTTCAAAGATCAAAATGTTGATGGGCTGGAGTAGAATATGGTTACCTGGAATCATCTGTGCTTATGCATGGGGAACACAGTGTGGAAAACCCAAACAGTAGATCAACCATAGACAATGTCTATTTGTTTTTGGCATGCATTGCGAAGTTTTGGCAGGAGATATACATTTGTAATTATATTTCATTTTGGCTAATGTTGAAATGACTGCGTTTCCTGAGGCTAGGGGGAATGCAGCCCAAGAGTATGCTGCAGGCAAGGAGGGGCCAGTTGGGAATTACAAGTAATAGAATAATTCCTAAAGTGGATAATGCTAAAATTGTTAACAAAAGAGGGTCTGCCTTTGTCTGGGTGGCAACTTTATTTTGATAGTTTAAAAAAAAATAACTTCCTTCAAAGTGGAAAACATGGATAGTCCTCTTAGAACATACAAAGAAAGTCTGTTCTTTTTTATATCATCTAACATTGAACATTTAGAATTTTGTTGTTACTTGCTTCGGTTATACTTTTTGATTTAGCTTATGAGTCTGCTTTTTTACCTATTGTGAAATAAGACAATATTTAAAAAGAAGTGGATACTATAATGAGGTGACAACCAGTTATGAGCAGAACATATTATGGAGATATTTTTAGAAAAGTTTCAAAAAACTTAAAGAAATGTTCAATATAATAGACCCAAGCCATCTTTATAGGAATTGGTTTACATAGGATTATCCTCTGTCCACTCCCACCTACACTGGATACAAATATCCAATCCCCACTAGCAACAACAACAAAACATTAAATGAGCACCTACTATCAAGGAGCCTGTGGGAGATATACAGATGAACATGTGAGAAAGAAACCTACATTTGTTTTTTTTGTTTTGTTTTGTTTCTTTTACTGACTCTCCACCCCAATACCTTCATTGTTTTTTAACATTCCATCTACCTCACTACAAATAACTCAATTTCATTTCTTTTTATGGCTGAGTAATATTCCATTGTATATATGTGCCACATCTTCTTTATCCATTTATCTGTCAGTGGACACTTAGGTTGATTCCATGTCTTGGCTATGGTAATTAGTGCTGCAATGAACATTGTGGTACATGACTCTTTTTGAATTATGGTTTTCCCAGGGTATATGCCCAGTAGTGGGATTGCTGGCTCATATGATAGCTCTATTTTTAGTTTTTTGAGGAACCTCCATACTGTTCTCCATAGTGGCTGCATCAATTTACATTCCCACCAACAGTGCAAAAGGGTTCCCTTTTCACCACACCCTCTCCAGCATTTATTGTTTGTAGATTTTTTGAAGATGAAACCTACATTTGTTGAGTGACTGTTATGGACCAAGTTCTAAAACAAAGCTTATTTAATTCTAATAAGATTGGCATTATTGGATTGACTCATCTTACATGAGGAAACTGAAGTTAAAGAACTTAATTTTTTTTTCTTATTACCTTCCATAATGGATAGAGCTGAGATTCCTACCCAAATCTATGTGAATGAAATATTCAATGTGCATTGTTCCCTTTTATTTATATTGAATACAGCAGCAGTGAAATCAACTGAAACTCACTTTAAAAAATCCATTTTGCTAAGTAATATAAGAACAATTCTGTGTTAGAAGTATTATTATGTTATGGTTGAGAGTTCATTTCTAGCTTAGAGGATCAAACCAGGTTTAGGGAGTATGCAATACTCAAGTTGAGTGTGAAAATACAGGTAGTAGTACGGTCAGTACTTAAGTCAGGGGAACACAAAGTGGCTGAAGGTACTGAAGGGAGAAAGTATAAGGGCAGGCAATCATGTAGGGCTGGTGTACTGAGTACCTGAGGAGGAGGAGTATGGCCTGGGTCTGGAAAAGTAAGATAGACTAGCATGTATGCTTGAATATCAAGCTAAATTACACTATTTTAAACATTATGGGTCACAGTGGAAGGTTTTGAGTTGACAAGATACCTGACTGAAGTGTGGTTGTTTTAGTTGGTGTGTGGAGGAGAGCTGCAGGCAGAAACAGACAGTGAAGGAAGAGACCAGGAGGAGGATGAATGAGGAAGTGGCGTGGAAGTAGAAGGAGGGAAGTGTCTAGGGAGGTCCCTATTCTCACACTGAACATCATTTCTTTTGCAAATCTTTTTGGAAGAGATACTTATGCTGCTTGCTTCTCAAATACCAACATTTGATTTAAATCTGACTTGATCCCTTCTTGACATCTTTATTTATGACATTGTTCCCTTCTCTAAAGAAGGGATGAAAGTTGTCCACTTGTGAAACCCAAGTCCTAGATAATAGAAATGAAGATTTGGACTTGTATTTATGATTTTTGCCTTTGGGAAGTAAATCTCCAGTCACCACCATTCCCTTCCATTAATTATTTGTGTACTTTCATCTTAACATCTTGCCACTTCAAGCTGTTAATCACTAATCATGTGGGTAGATTTCTCAGAATATGTGGAGCCAGATTCCTGCTTCTTTCCACACCCTGCAAATCCTTTCCTTTGCATGATTTTTCTTTGAAGTCAATGGTTAGTCCATACAGAGAAGAAAATATATGAGGTACTGAGAGAAATGAGTGTGAGGCCCAGGGACCAGAGGGAGAAATGTGTCTTTCTTCAAGCACCTTGATACATTTGACCCTACTTTCTGTTTGTAGCTTTTCACCAACAGCCTAATGATTTCAGTTTTAAAATAGGGACTTTGGTTTCTTCAGGAAATATAGCTACAGAATGTTTTCCCATACTGAGGGAAGAGAGAAAAGGAGTTGCAGTTTAAAATATAAGAAAGCATGACAAAGTTGCAGTGATCTCTTACCCTTTGATTTCATTTCAATGTTTTGTTTATAAACTTCAACTAGCAGTCACGCACAAAAAATAGTAGGGAAAAATCTGATCCAAAGATATTTTTGAGTTTCTTCCCAAATTAAGCTTGCCTTTTAACTGTTGTTAAAACAAGCATCAGTTGTTAATACATATGGAAGAGAAAGTTAAAAGTATTTTCAGCAAAGGAATTTTATTTTCAGATGCTGTTTTTGAATGACTTCTGTTTTGAATTTTTCTTTTATTGAAGAAGGAATTAATTTTATTGATGTGTGGATTACATGACGTACAACTAGCTTGAACTTCGCATTTTTGAATAATTAGTTACTGACCTAATGATATGACTGAATTATAAGGGAAAGCTTCTAAATCATGAGAAATAAAGAGGAATCTTAGTATCTGGTTCTGATTGCCCCTGATTAGATTTGTAGCCCCAGACAAGCTTTTCTCTCCTATTTATTATCTAGTAAAGGGAAATCATAGATTTATTTGCTTTTCAGGATACTTTTTGATCTTTAGATGAAAGGTAGTGATCGAAAGTTTATCAGCAAACAAGAGTAGACTCTTTTTATGAGGTACAGCCAGGCATTAACACATTTCAATAGGACAGCTGAGGAACTGCAGAATTAAATATAATCAACGATCCCACAGAAACCACTTTTCTCTAGTCATCCTCAGTGCCTTCCTTCATGTTGTATGGTTCTGAGAAAAGAAACCAGAGCATTGACCAGGTATTCTATTTTATTTGATAATTGGTAAAATACATGTCTGAACTCTATGTTTGTCTTAGACTTTTAAAATTTAGTTTTATGTTCTTCTCTCACACTGAAACATAGGTAATAAATAGATAATACATTAGGCCAATTTTAATTCTATACTTTTAGTTAATTGAATTTATTTTATATATATGTATATATACACATATATACGTATATATATATATATCACACTGAAACATAGGTAATAAATAGATAATACATTAGGCCAATTTTAATTCTATACTTTTAGTTAATTGAATTTATTTTACATATATGTATATATACACATATATACGTATATACGTATATATATATATATATATATATACCACAATTTTTCACTTTGGCAGATAGTTTTTTGAATAGATTTTCTGCGTCCATTAACCACTATTTGTTTCTGAGAAGTATTCCAATTTATACAGGAATTCAGATGATGTTTATGCTGTGAAACATTTCACAGCACCTAAGAAATAGCACACTAATGTCAAAAGAAGCGGAAACTCTTAGTGGAGAAACTTATCTCCCATTAACATGGTCCTGTGGCAGAAACCAAAATTTGAAAAGAATAATACCACTTCTTTGCTTGGGAGAATAACGGTTTCTTCTCTTATGCCAGAAATTAAAGGATGAAATTTCAAAAACAAAACTAAAACTTTGCATATTCATAACATTTTTAACCCAAATTGATTTCCAAATGATTATAGTTTAAATAGCTCCTTTTAGTTCAAATATAATATAACTTTCATTTTGTAAATTGAGTAATGGGATATTAGCATTTAAGGTAATTAAACAAATTCACTTGGCAAGTCAATAAGAATGTCAGAATTATCATCAGTCTGCCAACGTTATGCAAGGCATTTGGTCCACACTCAATAAATAACATGTTGATGGATTATTTGGTTGACTGAATTTCTATGTTAAAATGTCTTTTAAATTATATCCGTTCTACCACAGCCATTCCATCTTATAGGGCAAAGAAAAGTTGAAGAAAAGAAAAGAAAAGAAAATGAAAGCATTATTACAGAAATAGTACCAGTCTTTTGCGGATAGTGTTCTGGAGTTTTATAGAGAACCAGAAATTTTGAGGAATTCATGTTTTCTCTTATTTACTGTGGACTTCAGGTTAGGGTAGATATTAACGGGTAGCATCTGCATGTTTAATAAAACAACTGGAGCCAGTGGTTGCTGGCAGACTTAAGAGTTGATGCCATTCTTGGTACCTCACTCTGTTAAGCCATATTTCCAGATTTTCTACAGAAAAATTTTCACCCTCCTTTCTTGGCACATTTCACCACGTTTAAAGACAGGAAGTGATTTCCTGTTCTGCCATCCAAGTTATTTCTCTACTGATAGCTTTAACCAAATCTTCAGAAACTGTTTACAAGCCGTTATTTCCACATGCTTTCTTAGCAAGTCTTAAAGAGAGATGGCTTCATACGTGTTTAAGAGTGGGGGCTCTGACCCAGGCAGCTGGATTTTCAATCAGATCTTGTAAGTCGTGAATTTTCCCGTGTCTTGGTTTCGTATCTTAAAAATGAACGTATTGGGCTTCCCTGGTGGCGCAGTGGTTGAGAATCCGCCTGCCGATGCAGGGGACACGGGTTCGTGCCCCGGTCTGGGAGGATCCCACGTGCCGCGGAGCGGCTGGGCCCGTGAGCCATGGCCGCTGAGCCTGTGCGTCCGGAGCCTGTGCTCCGCAACGGAAGAGGCCACAGCAGTGAGAGGCTCGCATACCGCAAAAAAAACAAAACAAAACAAAATAAAAATGTACGTATATTTACTGCCTTTGTTATAAGGGTATTCAAATGAATTGACAGGCAGAGAAGGGGCACAATTATGTCCATCCTTGTTCTACAACAGCTGCAATCTCTTAGACAATTTGATCCTCATTGTGAAGAGGTGATTATCATTAGAAACCAGGTAACTTTGGGCAAATTAAGAATGAAGAAGCAAGTTCTTCATATTCTAAAGTTATCCATAAGATTAAGTCTCTTGGGATGTTTTAGCTTTGCTCTTCAGCTTTTTAATAGGAGGCTTCATGCTATCTAGGAGCCTGGTAGAATACTTTGATGAAGACAAATGATATTGCTACATTAAAGGATGAAGTTTTACATACATTTGATTTACAACATTTGGCTTGATTTCAAAACAAGCACTTCAGTGATACTGAGAAATAGTGCCCAAAAAGCACAGAAAACACTTATGTAGGAAATGAAAGGGCTAAAATATGAATAGTATGAAATACTTTAAAGAACAAGGCAGAAGAATTTACCCAGTGCACCATTTGTAGTGAGAAGTTTCTCACTTGTCATTGAATTGGCTTATCTAATTAGTACTATCACTTACATAAGGACCAATTGTAGAAGGAAATGACAGATTTAATTATAGAGCATGATATGATATGTCCTGGCACTTCCTTTCATACTATTTGGAGAATACCATGTTATTTATTTCTTAAGAGTGAACTCTGTCCTAATTTTTAAAAGCATCCTTCATTTGAAAGAATGTAGATGAATGACTCTGTATGTGAAGTTATTTTTTCTTCACTGATTAACTATTCCTCTCTTGCTCTTAAGTATCTGAGAGTATCATTACCCACATTACTCCACCCCCCAAGCCCTGGAGGTCTGGTATGTTGTCAGATAAAATCATTATCTTGTAGATGATTCTTAGGGATATTTTTTTCTATATGAGCCTTAAAAGCTTTTCCCCTGTGTTTTTAAAAAATTATTATTATTAATAGAAGGACAGAAGAAAAGAAGAAACACACTTCATGAATTCAAAAAGTCAGCAAAGACTACTCTAATTAAAGAAGACCCATTACTGAAGATAAAAACAAAAAAAATGAACACTGCAGACCAATGTGCCAATAGATGTATTAGGAATAAAGGACTTCCATTCACTTGCAAGTAAGTTGCTTCATTTCGTTCTTAGAATAATTTTCCAAATATAGCACGGACTCATTATCATCATCTTTTTTGTATTCAATGCAATGTACTCTTAAAATTGTAAGCTTGATTTTAGTTTTCACTCATTGCAACAGAAGACTTAGCTCTCATTTAATGTAAATATGAGTAAGGGAGAACACATAAACTGAGATCTTTTAGAATCCACAGTGGCTTTAGTTATGGAATTTATATTTTCTCATCTTATGAACAACTGAACTTTAGGAACTAAAATTCAATTAGATTAACTTTTTATCTCTCTAATATTTTACAATATTCTCTTCAGAGTAAACTTTTTTTTTTTTCTTACAAGAGGAGTGGAGGAATTTTCAGAATAGAAGTTGGCCAACAACCAAAACTTACTGCAACTTGTATCATTGTCTTTAGGGATGTAAATAAAAAACATTGAGATAACTAGATTAAAAAAAACTAGAGGGATTGGTGTCAGCAGCAGAGGCTGTTTAAAAGAAGTTAGCTGGTAGTGATGATGAAGTTTTAGGTGAGAAGTGATGGGGCAATTCAAAGAGGCATAAGGGGACTCAAATGGAGAGTTTTCTTATCTTTTGAAAGTTTCTCTGTGACCTCCCAGGGAAAAATTCCTTACAACTTTGCCAGTATGCCAGAGGATAAAACTTGGAGTTTTGGGGCCATGAAGGTGACAATTTCATCTGAGTAGTTTTCCAAATTGCCAGAAGAAAATGCATTTCCTAGTTCTTCATAAATATTCCCTCCCCACACTTACTTTCCACCTTTTTATTCCCTGTTTCATCCCACTTTAACAGGAGTGCACATGGCATCCTGTCACTTTTGAATTCTACTCTATTACATTTGGGTGGTTAACACATAATGTGAACACAGATTTTAGTAATGTCATGGCAAGAGGTCCTAAATTCGTCTTGCCTTTCTCAGAGAAATAAGTGTTATGGGCCTGAGGAGAAAGGACATGGTTAGAGGAGGTCTTCAATAGATTTCACAGGAGGAGAGACTATCTCTTTTCTATTCATTTAGATCTCCTCTGGAAGTATTTTTATAGCCAAACTGCCACTTTCAGGGAGATATTTCCTGGCACTGGGAGTGAGGAATTAACTTTGCAAGTAATTCCTATGATAATTCCTTCTTTCCCTGACTTTCCTAGAAAAGCCTTGAGATTAAAAAAAAATAGATTAGAGAAAACTACTCTCAATCAGCATCTCAGCTGTGTAGATTTATGGAGATGTTCTTCTGGCAATTGACGAGGTTGGATTTATTGTATTTTCCCCTTTCAGGGTTAGAAGGGCAGGGCAAAGGGAATGGGAGAACCACATCTCATTGTTGATTTTTAACTTTGAATCTGAAAATACACTCTCCTGGATCCACAAGTAAGGAAAGTATTGCTAAGCCTCGATTTTCACATTAGTCAGCCTTATGCCTAGAAAAAAACCAAAACAAAACAGCTTTCCCTTTGTTTTATTTAGGAGAAACTAAAATGATTTTGCTGCATTGGAAAACACATGTGACCAGATTAATAAAACTTTACATATCCCATGTATATGAGGTTTCATGCTTTTCAACCATATTCTGGTTGAGTTATATTTAGTCTCCAAATTTATGGCAACCTGTGCAGAAAACCACATGTAGTAATACCAATGGTACAGCTAAAGTTCTCTGCTCAGAAATGGTGTCATCCTTCACACTTGTGTATCCTAAATATATATACATACTTATTTGGAATCACTAAATACATTACTTATTCAGAATTGAATGGACATACTTGTGATACTCTGAAAGTAGGTTCTTAATGAATTAAAGATCTTTTTGAGGACTTGTTACATGAACTAGAATCATTGAAAAACAATGGCAAACACACTAAAATGTTTGGAAAATACCAACAATGCTTTGTGAAAGCATCTGTGACTAAGTGGGCATGAAGTAGAGGTCTCAAATTTTGTTTCCTCTTGAGAAGGTATCAACAATATTGACTTTATAGAGACTGAAGTTGTTTTTTGCTGGATGAGAAAGATGACCAGAATGCCTGATTTTAAGCATTTCAAAAAATTACTGGGGCTTCCCTGGTGGCGCAGTGGTTGCGCGTCCGCCTGCCGATGCGGGGGAACCGGCGGGTTTGCGCCCTGGTCTGGGAGGATCCCACGTGCCGCGGAGCGGCTGGGCCCGTGGGCCATGGCTGCCGGGCCTGCGCGTCTGGAGCCTGTGCTCCGCAACGGGAGAGGCCACAACAGTGTGAGGCCCGCATACCACAAAAAAAAAAAAAAAAAATTACTGTACCTGAACTGACTCAAGAGATGAAAATTTCTAACCATGACTGAGTAACCGGTACTGGAATTGCCCTTCTGCCATAAACATCTCAACAAAATAAATTATTGAAAGGAAGATGATAGTTAAAATAAAGCTAAGAGAAAGACTCCTAAAGTCAAACTTAAAAGACGATATGCAACTCATGGAATTTGTCAGCTTGGATCCAGTCCATATGGAGGTGTAAAATAATACAAGCAAATACAGTTTTCTGAGAGTATATGGAATTGTAATGGAATGAGAGAAAAGGGTGAATGAAAACAGCAAACTGGAAACCCTGTCACCCACTTTCCAGATGGAATCACCTTTGTATTCACAGAAGCAAATCTCACATGTTCCTGATGGGGCTCATGAGTCACTTGCAAGGCAATCTCATGTCAAAGCCATATTACTGAAAAAAAGGTAGTAGTTTATATATGTGTGGTACATTTTTATTTTAATGTTAAGTGGTAGGTATTTGAGTCTGTAATTTTAAAATTTCTTTTTAGATGTTCGTTTAGTTGTTATCTTCATATGTATTCTTTATCTAACTACTGTGCTTTCAAGGTTATTTAACTCTCTCCCCCCAACACCCTACAACAGGGAAATAGGAAATTTTACATGTATTGCATAAGTTTACTACCTACCAGATCAAAATTCAAATATATTATTAGCCAGTTTTTCTCTTATCAAGTTATTCTGCCACAGTTGCAAAAATACTTTTATATTTGTTCATTAATACTATTTCAGCTGTTAAATATTCTTGTAGGTGGACATTTCAAAATGTCTACGTGTAAATCAAATCACAAAGTTTATACATATAATTTTTGAAGTTATTTAGATATAGAATAAAATGTACTATGTAAAAATATAAAATAATAGTTAAAATATTTTAATTTTATAACATCTTTTTAATATTTGTTTTATAAAAGTTATTTCCCCTTATTTAAAATTACTTAAAAGTTGTTACAATGTTAAGAAATAAATGACTAATTTGAACTACATAAAATTATAAGAAAATTATGTGCTTTCAAAAATATATGATCTGGAGGAGGACCTTCAAGATGGCGGAGGAGTAAGACGCGGAGATCACCCTCCTCCCCAAAAATACATCAAAAATACATCTACGGGCTTCCCTGGTGGCGCAGTGGTTGCGCGTCCGCCTGCCGATGCAGGGGAACCGGGTTCGCGTCCCGGTCTGGGAGGATCCCACATGCCGCGGAGCGGCTGGGCCCGTGAGCCATGGCCGCTGAGCCTGCGCGTCCGGAGCCTGTGCTCCGCAATGGGAGAGGCCACAACAGAGGGAGGCCCGCATACCACAAAAAAAAAAAAAAATACATCTACATGTGGAACAACTCCTACAGAACACCCACTGAACGCTGGCAGAAGACCTCACACTTCTCAAAAGGCAGGACACTCCCCACGTACCTGGGTAGGGCAAAAGAAAAAAGAAAAACCAGAGACAAAAGAATAGGGACGGGACCTGCACCTCGGGGAGGGAGCAGTGAAGTAGGAATAGTTCCCACACACTAGGAAGCCCCTTCGCGGGCGGAGACTGCAGGTGGCGGACGGGGGAGCTTCAGAGCCACGGAGGAGAGCGCAGCAACAGGGGTGCGGAGGGCAAAGAAGAGAGATTCCCGTGCAGAGGATCAGAGCCGACCAGCACTCACCAGCCCGAGAGGCTTGTGTGCTAACCCTCCAGGATGGGTGGGGGCTGGGAGCTGAGGCTCGGGCTTCGGAGGTCGGATCGCAGGGAGAGGACTGGGGTTGGCGGCGTGAACACAGCCTGAAGGGGGCTAGTGCGCCACAGCTAGCCGGGAGGCAGTCAGGGGAAAAGTCTGGACCTGCCTAAGAGGCAAGAGACCATTGTTTCGGAGTGTGCGAGGAGAGGGGATTCAGAGCACCGCCTAAACGAGCTCCAGAGACGGGCGCGAGCCGCGGCTATCAGCGTGGACACCGGAGGCAGGCGTGAGAGCCAGAGCCCCCGAATCAGCTGCTCCTTTAACGCCGTCCTGTCTGAGCGAAGAACAGATGCCCTCAGGCGACCTACACGCAGAGGCGGGGCCAAATCCAAAACTGAACCCCAGGAGCTGTGCGAGCAAAGAAGAGAAAGGGAAATTTCTCTGTGCAGCCTCAGGAGCAGAGGATTAAATCTCTACAATCAACCTGATGTACCCTGCATCTGTGGAATACCTTAATAGACAACGAATCACCCCAAAACTGAGGCGGTGGACTTTGGGAGCAACTGTAGACTTGGGGTTTGCATTCTGACTCAAATTTGTTTCTAGTTTTATGTTTATCTTAGTTTAGTATTTGGAGATTATCACTGGTAGATTTGTTTATTGATTTGGTTGCTCTCTTCCTTTATATATATATATATAATATTATATATATTATATATATAATATTATATATATCAGCCCGCCACTGCCAGGGTCCTGTGAACCAGGGACAACTTCCCCAGAAGAACACATGGCATGCCTCAGGCTGTTGCCATGTCACTCCTCTGCTGAAGCAGGCTCGCCCTGCATTCCAATTATGACACCACACTTCTCCCTCTCCCTGGCCTGAGTGAGCAAGAGAACCCTAATCAGCTGCTGCTTTAACCCCGTCCTGTCTGATTGGGAAACAGACACCTGAGGGCGACCTACACGCAGAGGTGGGGCCAAAACCAAAGCTGAACCCCAGGAGATGTGCGAACAAAGAAGAGAAAGGGAAATTTCTCCGTGCAGCCTCAGGAGCAGCAGATTAAATCCCCACAAGCAACTTGATAAACCCTGAATCTGTGGAACACCTGAATAGCCAACAAATGTTCCCAAAACTGAGGCGGTGGATTTTGGGAGCAACAGTAGACTTGGGGTTTACTTTCTGTGTCTGATTTGGTTTTATGTTTATCTTAGTTTTGTTTTTAGTGCTTGTTATCATTGGTGGATTTGTTTATTGGTTTGGTTGCTCTCTTTTTTTATTAAATACTTTTGTATTTTAATAATATTTTTAATTTTTTATTTTAATAAATTTATTTATTTTATTTTATTTTTTTCTTTCTTTCTTCTTTTTTTTCTCCCTTTTCTTCTGAGCCGTGTGGTTGACAGGGTCTTGGTGCTCCAGCTGGGTGTCAGGGCTGAGCCTTTGAGGTGGGAGAGCCAAGTTCAGGACATTGGTCCATCAGAGACCTCCCGGCCACTCATAATATCATTCAGTGAGAGCTCTCCCAGACATCTCTGTCTCAATGTTAAGACCCAGCTCCACTCAATGACCAGCAAGCTACAGTGCTGGACACCCCATGCCAAATGACTAGCAAGACAGGAACATCACCCCAACCATTATCAGAGAGACTGCCTAAAATCATAATAAGTTCACAGACACCCCAAAACACACCACCGGACGTGGTCCTGCCCAGCAGAAAGACAAGATCCAGCCTCATCCATCAGAACACAGGCACCAGTCCCCTCTACCAGGAAGCCTACACAACCCACTGAACCAACCTTACCCACTGGGGGCAGACAGCAAAAACAATTGGAACTACGAACCTGAAGCCTGTGAAGAGGAAACCCCAAACACAGTAAGTTAAGCAAAATGAGAAGACAGAGAAATACACAGCAGATGAAGGAGCAAGGTAAAAACCCATCAGACCAAACAAATGAAGAGGAAATAGGCAGTCTACCTGAAAAAGAATTCAGAGTAATGATAGTAAAGATGATCCAAAATCTTGGAAATAGAATTTAGAAGATACAAGAAACATTTAACAAGGACCTAGAAGAACTAAAGAGCAAACAAACAATGATGAACAACACGATAAATGAAATTAAAAATTCTCTAGAAGGAATCAATAGCAGAATAACTGAGGCAGAAGAACAGATAAGTGACCTGAAAGATGAAGTAGTGGAAATAACTACCAAAGAGTAGAATAAAGAAAGAAGAATGAAAAGAATTGAGGACAGTCTCAGAGACATCTGGGACAACATTAAATACACCAACATTCGAATTATAGAGGTCCCAGAAAAAGAAGAGAAAAAAGAAAGGGTCTGAGAAAATATTTGAAGAGATTATAGATGAAAACTTCCCTAACATGGGAAAGGAAATAGTCAATCAAGTCCAGGAAGGGCAGAGAGTTCCATACAGGATAAATCAAAGGAGAAACATGCCAAGACACATATTAATCAAACTATCAAAAATTAAATACAAAGAAAAAATATTAAAAGCAGCAAGAGAAAAGCAACAAATAACATACAAGGGCATCCCCATAAGGTTAACAGCTGATCTTTCAGCAGAAACTCTGCAAGCCAGAAGGGAGTGGCAGGACATATTTGAAGTGATGAAAGGGAAAAACCTACCACCAAGATTACTCTACCCAGCAAGGATCTCATTCATATTTGATGGAGAAATTAAAACCTTTACAGACAAGCAAAAGCTAAGAGAATTCAGCACCACCAAACCGGCTTTACAACACATGCTAAAGGAACTTCTCTAGGCAGGAAACACAAGAGAAGGAGAAGACCTACAATAACAAACCCAAAACAATGAAGAAAATTGTAATAGGAACATACATATTGATAATTACCTTAAATATAAATGGATTAACTGCTCCAACCAAAAGACATAGACTGGCCGAATGGATACAAAAACAAGACCTGTATATATGCTGTCTACAAGAGACCCACTTCAGACTTAGGGACACATAAAGACTGAAAGTGAGGGAATGGAAAAAGATATTCCATGCAAATGGAAATCAAAAGAAAGCTGGAGTAGCAATTCTCATATCAGACAAAATAGACTTTAAAATAAAGACTATTACAAGAGACAAAGAAGGACACTACATGATGGTCAAGGGATCACTCCAAGAGGAAGATATAACAATTGTAAACATTTATGCACCCAACATAGAAGCACGTCAATACATAAGGCAAATGCTAACAGCCATAAAAGGGGAAATCGACAGTAACACAATCATAGTAGGGAACTTTAACACCCCACTTTCACCAATGGACAGGTCATCCATAGTGAAAATAAATAAGGAAACACAAGCTTTAAATGACACATTAAACATGATGAACTTAACTGATATTTATAGGACATTGCATCCAAAAACAACAGAATACACTTTCTTCTCAAGTGCTCATGGAACATTCTCCAGGATAGATCACATCTCGGATCACAAATCAAGCCTTGGTAAATTTAAGAAGATTGAAATTGTATCCAGTATCTTTTCCGACCATACCGCTATGAGACTAGATATCAATTACAGGAAAAAAACCGTAAAAAATACAATCACAAGGAGGCTAAACAATACACTACTAAATAACCAAGAGATCACTGAAGAAATCAAAGAGGAAATCAAAAAATACCTAGAAACAAATGACAATGAAAACACTATGACCCAAAACCTATGGGATGAAGCAAAAGCAGTTCTAAGAGGGAAGTTTATAGCAATACAATCCTACCTCAAGGAACAAGAAAAATCTCAAATAAACAACCTGCCCTTACACCTAAAGCAATTAGAGAAAGAAGAACAAAAAAACCCCAAAGTTAGTATAAGCAAATAAATCATAAAGATCAGATCGGAAATAAATGAAAAAGAAATGAAGGAAACGATTGCAAAGATCAATAAAACTAAAAGCTGGTTCTTTGAGAAGGTAAACAAAATAGATAAGCCATTAGCCAGACTCAAGAAAAAAAGGGAAAAGACTCAAACCAGTAGAATTAGAAATGAAAAAGGAGAAGTAACAACTGGCACTGCAGAAATACAAGGATCATGAGGGATTACATCACTGAAGAAATCAAAGAGGAAATCAAAAAATACCTAGAAACAAATGACAATGAAAACACTATGACCCAAAACCTATGGGATGAAGCAAAAGCAGTTCTAAGAGGGAAGTTTATAGCAATACAATCCTACCTCAAGGAACAAGAAAAATCTCAAATAAACAACCTGCCCTTACACCTAAAGCAATTAGAGAAAGAAGAACAAAAAAACCCCAAAGTTAGTATAAGCAAATAAATCATAAAGATCAGATCGGAAATAAATGAAAAAGAAATGAAGGAAACGATTGCAAAGATCAATAAAACTAAAAGCTGGTTCTTTGAGAAGATAAAAGTATCCTACACCATGATCAAATGGGGTTTATCCCAGGAATGCAAGGATTCTTCAACATATGCAAATCAATCAATGTGATACACCATATAAACAAACTGAAGGAGAAAAACCATATGATCATCTCAATAGATGCAGAAAAAGCTTTTGACGAAATTCAACACCCATTTATGATAGAAGCCCTCCAGAAAGTAGGCATAGAGGGAACTTAGCTCAACATAATAAAGGCCTTATATGACAAACCCACAGCCAACATCGTTCTCAGTGGTGAAAAACTGAAACCATTTCCACTATGATCAGGAAAAAGACAAGGTTGCCCAATCTCACCACTCTTATTCAGCATAGTTTTGGAATTTTTAGCCACAGCAATCAGAGAAGAAAAGGAAATAAAAGGAATCCAAATGGCATTTTTCATAGAACTAGAACAAAAAAATTCACAATTTGTATGGACACACAA
>NC_041218.1:84145254-84217072 GCF_002837175.3 Physeter macrocephalus
AAACAAACAACCCAATCCAAAAATGGGCAGAAGACCTAAATAGACATTTCTCCAAAGAAGATATACAGATTGCCAACAAACACATGAGAGGATGCTCAACATCACTAATCATTAGAGTAATGCAAGTCAAAACTACAATGAAGTATCAACCTCACATCAGTCAGAATGGCCATCATCAAAAAGTCTACAAAAAATACATGCTGGAGAGTGTGTGGAGAAAGGGAACCCTCTTGCACTGTTTGTGGTAATGTAAATTGATACAGCCACTATGGAGAACAGTATGGAGGTTCCTTAAAAAACTAAAAATAGAACTACCATATGACCCAGCAATCCCACTACTGGGCATATACCCTGAGAAAACCATAATTCAAAAAGAGTCATGTACCACAATGTTCATTGCAGCTCTATTTACAATAGCCAGGACATGGAAGCAACCTAAGTGTCCATCAACAGATGAATGGATAAAGAAGATGTGGCACATATACACAATGGAATATTACTCAGCCATAAGAAGAAACCAGATTGAGTTATTTGTAGTGAGGTGGATAGACCTAGGGTCTATCATACAGAGTGAAGTAAGTCAGAAAGAGAAAAACAGATACTGTATGCTAACACATATATATGGAATCTTAAAAAAAATTTTTTTATGAAGGACCTAGAGGTAGGACATGAATAAAGGAGCAGACATAGAGAATGGACTTGAGGACACGGGAGAAGGGTAAGCTGGGACGAAGTGAGAGAGTGGCATGCACATATACACACTACCAAATGTCAAATAGATAGCTAGTGGGAAGCAGCCGCATAGCACAGGGAGATCAGCTCGGTGCTCTGTGACCACCTGGCGGGGTGGGATATGGAGGATGGGAGGGAGTCGCAAGAGGGAGGGGATATGGGGATATATGTATACATGTAGCTGATTCACTTTGTTATATAGCAGAAACTAACACACCATTGTAAAGCAATTATACTCTAATAACGATGTTAAAATGTAACATATATATATATACATAAAATCTAGAAGCAAAAAATCTTTATTCTTAGAAAATCTGTGTGTTTTTCTTAATTAGATGCTTATACATGGTGACATTATAATTAGCATGAACATGGTTAAGAAGGAGTTTTAATACTATTTCTTAATGGAAAGAAAATAGTTCAGAATTTGAACTTTATTTCCTGTATTTTTAGAAATGGTAACACTTAATGTGTTAAAAATTTTAAGTACTTTACTATTTCAGTTAAGGGATTTTTGTATTTATCATTTTGCTTTAGAAATACTTTTTTTAGTGAGCAAGAAAATACCAATGTAATACTTAGCTATAGGAATGATAATTTTAGGAGTTAACACATTTCAGCAATTTTGTCAAGATAATATATCAAAAGCATATTCTCTCTGATATTAGTAGTTTTTTATTTAAATTAAAAATGCTTATGCAAGCAAATCCATTTAGGAAACATTGACTTATGTAAAGTTACCTAAGAGCAGGATTTTCAACGCCTTTAATAAACTTAAATGCTTTATAACTCACCAAGAAGGGATATTATATGCAAAATTTCCCAAACATTTGATTTTAGATTCTTCTTTGCTGGAGAATCTCCTGGGGTGGTGATTTGTCTAGTGCATTTTAGGACACGTCACTTTAGAATGTGCTTTATACAATTACAACCTTTACAAGTTAATCACGATATTTCAAATATAATAATTTGTATATAACTGAAAAAATATCTTCCAGCTTGCTGTATACTTACAAAAAAAAATAAAGTCTTCAGAAATATTCCAAGTAGTTGTACTATATATTGATTTTGCTTGTTGAAGCCTTCATTCTTCTATGTGTCAATTAGAATAACATGAGAAAATTTCAAATTTTATTCTATCTGACATTTAAATCTACACCTATAAAAATTTAATTTTGTTCTGTCTTATTTGGCTGTCAAAATGGTAGGTTCAAATACCCCTCATGTCTCTGTATATGTAATAATGCGTCTGTTTTTATATTGCCTTCCTTGTTTAAACCAGGTGCCTATTCTTTAAAAACTGTATAAATAGTAGTATTCCTTCTTTTCATTCAGATATTTTTTTCAGGGCCTTTGTTTTTGACAAAGCAAGAAAGCGATGCCTCTGGTTCCCTTTCAATAGCATGTCAAGTGGAGTGAGAAAAGAGTTTGGCCATGAATTTGACCTCTATGAAAACAAAGGTAACGGGCTTCTCCCTAAATATTTCGTAATGAAACAAAGTATAAAATATATGTAATTGCCTGCCACAGTGCTCTTTCTAACTGATTTTTTCCATTATATCATGGATCTATTATGCAGTCAATTCATCTATTAAGACAGATGACACTACTACTGCCTTGACTATTTTCAGTATGGTACTTTAAAGAGAGCTTTTCCCAAATTTTCCATAGTTAGATTATCCCTCCCCTCTTTATTTATTTCTAGTAACATCTCCCGGAACTGATATTCTCCACAGTCATTTTAGAAAGTGCCACCTTATGTTATTAGTTTAAGACATTTTATATAACAGCAAATTTTGAGCTTACTACAGTATTCTAAATTTTAGTAACTTTGGATAATTAATCTAAGTTATAGTGATGATTGCTGATAACAACAAAACGTGGAGGTTTTGAAAAATTAGTTGGATTTATTCCTAGTTACATACTTTTAAAAAATCTTTGAAAGAATTGAGACCATATTATTAGTTAATTTGTCTACTTTGGTAGTTTGATATTATATTCACAAGGTATTTATTTTGTTCAAAAGTGGACTTATAATAATAAAATAATTGAAGAATGTTTACTAAATGTGTATTTTACAGAATAAATCTGTCATTACACAAAATAATAATGATGAATTATGTTTATGATAATACTATTTATTTCAATTTTAATGTTTTCTTAAATCATACTGTGTTTTTTATTAAACTTAGGTATTTAGTAATATACGCAGACATTTCTTTGTTAATAGGGAAAATGTTTAAATGAAATTAAAATTAATTCATGTTAGAAAATAAGATGATCTCTATACACCCCAATAATTCTGTAAATCCTAAACATAATTCATAATCTAGTATAAAACCATCTTTAATCTTCTAGGTTGCTAACAACTGTATATACTATTATTGGATAGAAATATACAGCTTGTTTCAATTTGATTGTCCTATAATTTAGTAGCTGATCTGTTAGCAAAAATATGGAAAATAATAATCAGCATAATGTAATTATCACATACACACACATACACAAAAACCCACATAATTTTACTGATACAAAGACAAATCAGTTATTTCCATTATCTTAAAGTAACTTTTTGAATTCAATATAGGTTTACAACTTTTTGTTTTTAAGATGTTCTTAAAATGGTCTGTGAATTTGAGCAAATCATTATGCT
The DNA here is from genome assembly GCF_002837175.3 of Physeter macrocephalus. NCBI lineage: Eukaryota > Metazoa > Chordata > Mammalia > Artiodactyla > Physeteridae > Physeter > Physeter macrocephalus. Next base: position 84,148,640 of record NC_041218.1, read on the forward strand.
AAATTAAATTTGCCTGTCCAGTTGAGTATATAGAATAATCTATGTTAAGTAGGTAGACTAATCTCTACAGTTATCCAAGTATATACTCACAAAATTAAAACTTCTCAATGGTCTTTTTTGTTTGTTTTGGATTACTCTGAAATGTATTATTTTGAAAATATTAGTAGAATTTTTAGGCAAGAAATTTCAATATGATTTGTGATGGTTTATAAGCATTACTTAAAGATTTGAATGGAATTTTATCATTTTTATTTTTAATATACACATCATATATGTTACACATAGTTATAACATTTTCCTCTGCTTTCTTCTGATAGACTACATTAGAAACTGCATCATCGGTAAAGGAGGTAGCTATAAGGGGACAGTATCTATCACTAAAAGTGGCATCAAATGCCAGCCCTGGAATTCCATGATACCACACGAACACAGGTAAGAACAGCATGAAGAAAAGAGGATAGAGCCTCTCTTTTATGGTGTGTTACCAATCCCAGGTTAGTGCTTCAGAATAATCCTACACTTCTATAATAATTTAGCCAACTTTGCAGAAGTGTATTAGGCCAAAGCTTATCTGAATTTGTAACTGATATTTAGCCAAAGAATAAAAAATTATCATTAAGATGTAGCCTAACATTTTTTCACCTCAAAACCTCAATTTATAGATCTTGGTGTTTGGGAAGAAATAATAAAAAAATAATTAAAAAAAAATTTTTTCCCCTCTCTTTGCCTGCGAAAAGGCACAGCACTCTGCAGCTGGAGTGGAGAGGCTGCCTGTGATAAGTTGGAGATGGAACAGATTCTGATCTTACCCAGGGGCCAAATGTTCTTTAACCATGGTGGTTCTCAAACTTGACTGCACACTAAAATCACCCGCTACAAGCCCTTAACAAATCCTACCACCCGGGCGTCAACACAGGCCAATTAAATCAGAATCACTTGGCACCAGTATTTTTTTAAAAGTTCCCCAGGTGATTCTAAAGCACAGTCAAAACTGAGAACCTCTGCTAAAAATTCATGCCTCAGATTGACCAACTTTCCCATTTCACCTAGTGCCTAATGACTAGAGAAAACTTCTTATTCCTTGGAAATTAAATGTCTATAGTGAAGAGAAGAATTGTGTTCATTATAACAGATGAATGCTATTTAAAGATGAGTAAACATAATATCCATAGGCTCATTAGTCTGAGAATTTTAATCATCATGGAGGAGAAACATAGATATCTACTCGCTAGAGAGCCATATATAGCCAGAGTTTTTCAAGACTTACTTCACAAAGAATTTTAACAGGAACTAAAGTAGTTTAAAACAGCAGTCCCTGGTTATTAGATGCACTGGAAGATTTAGTTTACCATGTGCCAAGTACCTTTGTTGAGCAGTATACCTGGTTTATCTCATTTAATCCTCTCAAGAACTACAAAGTAGGTGATTTTATTAGTTCTATTTTTTATATGGTGAAACTGAAGAGCAAAGATCCTTAGTAACTTTTCAAGGTCATGCACAACTAGCAAGTGGTACGGCCAGAATCTGAGGCCAGCCAGTGTCACTCTGTATCCTGTGTTTTAACAACCCCAGGGCCTTAAACACCCAGCAAATCAGTAGGATACATGCTGTGACCTGTTTTTGCAATAGAGGTAGTAACTTGCCTTGACGAATCCACTTTTTATTCCATTTCATTCAATTGGTGGGGGGCAAAACTATGCAAGATGATTTTACTTTAGTAAACAGAAACTGAGTTCACTGGCCCACATAAAAAGAAAAAGAGTTGGTTGCTCTACACTGGGATCAAACCTGTGATTTTGGCCTTGTTAACAACAGCTAGTAAGGGTCCAAGCAGATCAGCTTTACAGTGTTTCAATAACAGAAAACAACTAATTTTTCCAAATTCATTACTTATGAATTACATGAATACCTCCAAAACATAGTTTTATCTTTACATTACAAAACAAGCAATGTAATTGGTTTTGTCCTCTCATAAGGATTTGCATGGTGTCACTCCCTGCATAGTGAGGAAAACATTTTGCTTAAATAGATGGATCTAAGTTTTTCATGAACAAAGGAATGGCGTTTGAAGTCAGTCCTATCCTAGTTGAGGAGAGTGCACTGGATGACCTAGTAGAGGTCTTATTTCAACCCAAATTCTCTATGATTGTGATTCTCTGCTACAGGAGTACATGTGAAATAGATCTCCCTGGGAACTGGCTTCCCAGTCCAATCAGCTATTTTACCAACAAACATTTCCTTGTGATATAAAGCTTTAGGGCTGAGACGACCTTGTACATTAATCAATTTTTTTTTTTATTCAATGGGAGCAACACATTTTCATCAATTAGCAGCTTATTGGAATATCTACGTGCTAGGTTAACACTTTTAAGTGTTAACTAAAGATTAACTCTATGGAAAATTGAAAGAGAAATATATATCTACATACGTCTGTCTAGAGGAGTGATTTATTGTCAACTCCCTAAATTGAAATATTTTACAAGTGGCTTAATGGGAAGATGATGATAGATGATGAAATTAGTATAGAAGCTTAACTAGAAAATCAGGTGACCTGATATCTACATCTATATCCTTCACTGGCCACCCAGCATTCATTAAAGAAGCAGATGATGGAATGGATCAAGTTTCCTATGAACACAGTTCATATTAAAAGAAAAGAAAAGGTGGCCAGCACCCAGAAGATCTAATTTATGTTTCAAAGTATATTTGGATGTAACTCAATTTTAAATATTCCTTCACTTATCTCTCTAAGAATAAAGCCTTGCTCACAAGGACAGAGAACCAAAAATGGTATATATGTGAGTAAAGGTTTATTACAGAGCCTGTTGACTGGCACAGGGTGTGTGTGTAATAGGTTCTCATAAACATGTGTTGAATGAAAACATAGAGTGCAAAGAGCAGGGCTAGGCTTCATCGCTTGGTCAAGTATGGGATACTAAAGAAAAGCAGACTGAAAACTTCAGAACACAAAAGAAAACCAGTTAATCAGGGTAAAAAGTCATATACAACAAAGACTGAAGAGATGACCCAGACTGCTCTTTACCCTGTATGTGTCTTAAAGAGGAATGTAATAGGCATTGATATAGAATTGTGGAAAGCAGCACACATTCTCTTCATTTTTCATTTTTATTAACTCCAGCGGGAAAACTTTATTCATCTTTTAACCATAGCTAGTTTTGATTTCTGCTTTATCTCTTTCCCTTCCTACTTGCATTTTTCCTACTAAAGTGTTGACTTATTCATTCACTACTTCTTTTTAAAATAATTAATTAATTAATTAATTAATTATTGTCTGTGTTGGGTCTTTGTTGCTGTGCGTGGGCTTTCACTAGTTGTGACGACCGGGGGCTACTCTTCATTGTGGTGCACGGGCTTCTCATTGCAGTGGCTTCTCTTGTTGCGGAGCACGGGCTCTAGGTGTGCAGGCTCAGTAGTTGTGGCTCACGGGTTTAGTTGCTCTGCAGCATGTGGGGATCTTCCCGGACTGGGGCTCAAACCTATGTACCCTGCATTGGCAGGTGGATCCTTAACCACTGCGCCATCAGGGAAGTCCCATTCACTACTTCTTCACAGCTTCTTCTTTGCTTTACAAATCCACTGGAAAGGTATATGTGTGTATATGTATGTGTGTGTGTGTGTGTGTGTGTGTGTGTGTGTGTGTGTAACAAAATCTCTAAAACTGTAGATATTTTATATGTGTGCATTTAACATGTGTTAAATCATTATTTAGTTTTTTAAACTTAATACATAAAATGATATAAAATGAAGGAGTTTATAATAATCTAATTCATTCCATTCATCTCGTAAGTGAAGTTGAAAACCCAAAGAGTAAGTAAATTATCTAAGGGCTAGTGTCATATACTAGTCGAGTGATACATATGGGGCAGCAATGTAGATTTTTGTGATTAACAATAACTTATTCTCAGTACTATACTATACCAAGCTTTTTCAGAAAATAGAGCTATAGGGGGATTTTCTTAGCTAAATTTGATTAATGCAGCACTTTATGAAAAAAATTTAAAGTAAAAGTCAGTTTTGATTCTATCAGAAAAATGAGTATTTCATTATAAATTTACTATGAAAAATTGGAGAACTGGCAAAGTGAAAGGAAATAATTGTCACACAATGGCACAAAGATTATGTTAAATTATTCTGGAATAATGGGGCTAAAACTAAGACAAAAGATGACTTATTTTTCCTTTGAAAATTACTGTTAGGAAGTGTAAAGTCATGATAAGTTTTCATTATATTATAATTTTTGTCAGTCATAAGACCTAATGTCTAATTTTTGTTCCCCAATATTTAAAATGCTAGTGAAGTAGGGATATAAACTCTTTATGTAAAGACATTTTGGCATTTCATAATGTTTATAATACTTAATAGATATCTTGAAAATGTTTGGTGAGTAGTAAGTCTCTTGGACTCTTTATTTTTGACCAATAATTTACATTTTCTGAGCACTTAACTCTGGTGTATTTCCTGTCCAAAGTAAATAATGTCATTGCAAAATGTTGCTTGGTACCCAAGGCATGTCCATATTTATTTTATGCCACAGCATAACAAAAATGATTATTTCTTAACTAGAGGTTTCAATGGGTAGGAAACATATTTGAATGGTATTTACTGAGAGACTAAGATCTTTGGACTTCACTGTAATTTAAGTACCATTTAGATCTCAGAGGTCCGTAAAAGTAGAAATTAAGCTTTAGAGCAAAAATTGAACTGAATATTGAAAATGTAACTGGATTTTCAAAAAAAAGTGCTTCCTAATGTTGCCTACAGATATATATTGTGTACTTATGCTTTTTTTGTGTGCAATCTAGAAGACACTTGCAGCATCATTGAGGCCAAGGTCACAAGCAGTACAAAAGAATAAAAAGGGCTTTGAACTCTTCTGCTCTTATGTTGAAGTACTGTGTGCTGGTAACAAAATTATAAGCAGGGCATTAGACATTTTAAATGAAGGTAATATATTGCAGTCTGCACTCAATGGCCAACTATTATGAACTAAACCCGAAAGCACCAAGCCCCAGTCACAGTGAAAACTTTTTAAATTTTTAAACAGAATAAGCATTTCTGTTTTTTACTATGACAGTCTAAAGACTACTAAGTGGAGTGTGCTTAATAAGAGATGGAGTTTATTAAGTGTCAATTACTCTCTCATCTCTCTGAACTTCTCAAAACAACCACATAGGTGGAAGACGTTATAAGTTATGGTTATACTCAGTGTATAGGTAAGCTATTAGGCTGAAAGAGGCTCATTTGCCCACTGGGGTCTCCAGTTAGTAAGACAGAGCTGAAATTTGAGTCCAGATTCAATTTGTTTCCAGACCCTTTGTTCCTGTTACTTTATCAATCTATTTCTCAACTGTGCAGAAAAAAGAGGGGCTATCATTCATGAGAAAAGCAGTAAACAAACAAATAATTATCTCAGATAAGCAGTGTAATAGTGAGATTTCAAGGTCTAGTGCAGTGTTTCTGCCGTTCTCTCCTAAGTGGCTTTCCTCAATCATTGCTGCCTTTGAGTGGAACTTTGAAATTGTGGTTCAAACAATGTCAATTAGGCTCTAGAATGATTGGCTCTTAGTGAATCCAGAGATTAGTCATTCTTAAGGCTGCTGAATACTAGAATTCAGTTAGGTAAATGTCTATAAAATTTAAGTACCTTAAGAATAGATGGAAATGACAGAATTCAAGTTAATATCTATGGAGGTCTGAGATAGAATAAAGGATTTCTCCACTTTGGGGAAAACATACCCACTAGTTAGTAAAATTAATAGGCCCCCCCAAAAGTTGCATGCTCTTATACTGTAATGATTATCATTTTAAAACTAGCTTTTTGCCTTCGAGCTATCGGGGTAAAGACCTACAGGAAAACTACTGCCGAAATCCTCGAGGGGAAGAAGGGGGACCTTGGTGTTTCACAAGCAATCCAGAGGTACGCTACGAAGTCTGTGACATTCCTCAGTGTTCAGAAGGTAAATGAACCTGAATGCCATGTGGGGCACTCTGCTCTCCCTTTGTGTGAAACTGCAACTCACATTAAAGGTTAACAGAATTGAATGAAATCACAATGAATATGATGTTCATTCAGTTGCAACTATAGATCATAATTCGAGCATTTTTATAGGATGTTTTAAGAACTGATTATCATCAGATTAATGCAAAATAATGGAGCAAGTTATCAGTTTGAATTTCAAAGGAGCCTGAGGTATCTCTTCGGGGAGAGTAAAAGTTTGGGCTTCCTCATCTGCTGTTTTGAGCTCATAATAGGTCAAAATCTGCTCCCATACACCAGCTGAAAGGAGCAGAATGACACTTAGCCCTTTATGAGTAACGCTAATTCTACTCATCCAGAACCCGCTTCTGCAGAAGTTTTGTCAAAGCTATTTTGAAGTGGTGTGGCAAGGGTATATGGACCTTGAAGAGAATAAGGAAGGGGGTCACTGAAAGTTCGAGTGCCCTGTGTGTGTTTTGGTGAACCAAATTTGATACACAGTCTGGAACTGAATACCATTCAGAATGGTATCTGAAGAGATCAAAACAGTAGATCACAGGCTGTCTGGAAGGCAGGCACTCTAAACCCATGTCTGTGTCTTCACCTCCTCTCACAGCATGAAAGGGCACTGTCCTTACTTTTACAGTGGAAACTGAATGACGGGCAAGAAGGAAGAGTAACCATTTCAGCATTGTATATGGTTTCATTTTTCTTGGTTATCTGGCTACTGAATAGCTGGCTTTTTAGTTCTGTCAGAAACTAAAATATTAAAAATCAAAATGAAACATGGATTGAATTCTGATAAAAATTTAGTAGTATTTTGAAGTACCTGGGGTGGGGATTACGGCTGGAATGCTGTCCAGTTTTTATAGTAAGATATTTTACCTGTTTGTTATTAACCAAATATTTTTTGAACTATTTCTTCCATAATATTCATTAAGTATTAGGTTGATATTTATCACATAAAAAGGGCATTGTTAGCTAACTGTCACAGAGAAGGTGAATTTGTTTTCTGTTGTTAGTTAATTTAAAATTCTTGAACTCATGTGCTAGAGCCAGTTCCATCTGTTTGTAAATTCTTACTTTCCATTCCATATCATATTCTGTTCACTATAACTTCTTCATTGTTTTTCTTTTCTTTTAAAAATAATAAACTGATCTGTGATAACGTTATGAATGTCTGTTTTGTATGAATAAGTCTGTAATATTTGTCTTAAATTTACACATGGAAGAAAACCCTACTTTTAGGGAACTCTCTGCTATCACAGTTTTCTGAGGTTGAAAGTTATTGGCAAGGAGTTTTCTTTATTGGTTTTGTTTGATCTGGGACAGTGTTTTCAAGGGAAGGTAAACTGGTCAAACTTTAAACAGTTTAGCATTTATCTTGCCTGCCTAGTCTGTGGGAATGTGATTTTTCAACCCCTGATTTAAAAGAAGAACCTTCATCAAACTATATTGGCATATATCTAAAATGACAGGCAATGTAGAATAAATGCGATAAAAAATAAATGCTTGGAAAAATTTCTGGTATTCCTTAGCTCATCAGAGTATACGTCCCTAATATTTTTTAATGATTTGAGGTCATTGCACCTCCCTTAGAAAAGGGCATTGATCATTAGTATGAATGGCACATGATGCTATTGGTCACGGTGGCATTAAAGGTTGCAGATGTGCTTTTTCTGGAAACAAGTAGAAGTCTGAAAGAGTAGAATAACCCTCCTGTGAGAGAAGTAAACCAACACCTGTCCTATAGGCTAAACATATTTCAGGGACTGTGAATTGAGCTGTGATATTTAAATTCATGCTAACATAAACAATGTTTTAGCAGGATTTTAATGAAGAGGATCTAAAATAAGAAGAAGCATTGTCAATACATTAATGGAGAAAAATACCTATTTATAAAATGGGTAATACAAAATATACAAAATAATGTAGATATGATGTAAATTTCTATTAAAATACATATATGAGGAAAAAGCCTCCAAATCCACAATGTTTAAATAGTATGGTGGGTGAGACATTTTAATCTATGGATATTGTAAATGTTAAGTTCCAAAGGTTACATTATTATGGATGAAATATTAATGATCACATCATTTTGTGTATTTTAAAATTAAATAAGAAAAGTATGTGGTCAACTTTGGACTGTTCTTTGGAAAAGGACAAGTAGAACAGTATATATTTTTTGAAAATTTTTAAACTATATTAAAATATTTGCTAAATAATCACCTGAAATTTGTCTGAAATTTTGGTTCATAAACATATATCTGGTATTTAAAGATTAAAATTATTTTCTTTTAATTTAAACCTTTGAAATATATTAAGCATTCCAAAATGAATACTTGTTTATCACATTTAGAACCTTACATAATTATGTAAAGAAAATATTACCATTAATGTTTAATTCAAAGATTATGGAAAACAGAGGTATATAAAATTTGACTTCTTGCTTTAACATTTGCTTGGGATTTAAAATAAAGCAATCACTAGTCATTGAAACAGATTTTTTAAATGATAAATATTCAAGTAAATGCATTTTATTAAGCCATAATCATTATTTTTAAATACCTTACACTTAAAATACCAAATAATACTGCCATAACTTTATTTATTTATTTATTTATTTATTTTTTTGGCGGTACGCGGGCCTCTCCCTGTTGTGGCCTCTCCCGCTGCGGAGCACAGGCTCCGGACGCGCAGGCCCAGCGGCCATGGCCCACGGGCCCAGCCGCTCCGCGGCATGTGGGATCTTCCCGGACCGGGGCACGAACCCGCGTCCCCTGCATCGGCAGGCGGACTCTCAACCACTGCGCCACCAGGGAAGCCCATGCCATAACTTTAAATGTGTAATTCCATACTCTGTGTGGCAAAAGACTTTTAAAAACAAAGATTTAAATAAAACTATTATTTATAAATGTGGATTTGTGAGACTATTCATATTTTAAACATTCAGTTTTGCTGAAATAATCACTAGAGTGGATTTGTCTGAGAGACATTTTCAAAATAGTTGTTTTAGTCTGTAAACTCAGATCACTTGTGGTTTTATGATTCATAAAAACGGAACACAGTAATTTCTGAGTGTAGTTAGTACATGAGAAAGGTGTTAAATTAATCCTAGTTATATTACAATTAATGTGTAGTTTTTGTAGTTTTCTATTATCAATTAGGGCAGAACGATAATTAGAAAAAGGTATTCATTTACTTATGAATATAAACATTTATTTAGTTTGAGCTTTTGTGAACTGGGACAGTGTTTTGCTTTTGTTTGTTTTTTTTTTTTTAAGGGAAGAACTTGCTGGAACGGTTAAATGATACATTGGCAACAGCAGAGAGAGTCAAAAGGAAATACAGCAGGAGGTGCAGTCCTCACCCTCTTGCAGTCTTATATAGATAATGCTTTCACCTGAGTCCCTGGTAGGTAGGTGGACTTGGTCTCCACCTATACAGCTTGACTTTGAGCTGGGGAAACTTAGAAGAGTCTTAGAATTCTTGAAGTTTGAGAAGTAAATATGAGTTCAAAAAAATTTGCCTTTCTCGAAGTAATTTTTATGACTAACCTGATGGTTTGATGCAATGGAGAAACCACACATTTTTCATCCTTGGATAAGATGGCCAGTCTCGTTTCTCCTAGCCCCCAACAGGTGAGAATCCAACAGGCGGGCAACCTACTGCTGTAAACAGGAGCGAAGAGGGTAATGAGGACAATACTGAGAAAAGGCAGGGAGACTGACTTTCTAAAAGTTTTGCTTGCAACCTATCTTAAAGTATGACCAGTAAGAACGTGTAGGAAACAAGTTAATATATGTAGGACAAAGAGGCAATTAGGGAGAATGGAAAGAGGGCTGCACTGTGGGTCAGAGGACCTATGTTCCAGGCACAGATCTGGCATTTTCTGTTTTAGGTAAGTCCCTTAAAACTTTTGTGAGCCTTGTTTTCCTCACTGCAAGGGTCAAATGATTTCTTATATGTTAAAATTACTGAATAATCAAAGAATATGTAACTCTAATATACTTAGCATCTCAGTCCTATCACAGGATTCACTTAATTCCCACCCCAACAGCAACTTTCATTGCCTTCCAAAATCTAACATTCTTCGTGTTAACTTTTATTATTTTTCAATCTCATTAGGTCTGCATCTGCATTCATAACTCTCTCTTCACTTCACTATAAACATAGCATACTAATTCATGTTTCTGTACCGTTTATGTTATTTTGCCCCTTTATAGTTTATCCACATCTTATCCATCCTTCAAGGTCTAAGTAAAATCCATTCTCTCCTAAAAGCCAAACACTAAGAACTTTCAGAATTGAATAAATTACCTACAGACTTCCTACTCAATGTGAGGTCCAAGGACCAGCATCATCATCATCCTCTGGGAGCTTGTTATTAACGCCCCAGTCCTGATTCACTGAATCAGAACTTGCCCTTCATTTAACAAGATCTCAAAGAAACTTTTATGCACATTAAAGTTTGGAGAAGCACTGATCTACCACTCATGCTGGAAAGCAGTCACCTTATAGAATCACCTGTTTCATTTGTGTAGCTATGTTTCCTTAAGAAAATTAAAAATCCTAAAGTTTCAGGAGAAGTGTTTTTTAATAATGCCCCAACACAGTTTCCCAGAAAATACTTTTATTCACTCTAATTAGAAAAGGATATACTCTTATAAACTGCGTTTTCTGATTGAGACAAAATAGGTATATTTTGATTCCTGAGTACTATACAAGATTAGAAATTGTACATGTGGATATTTTATCCCCTTATTTGTGATCACAGGATTCTATTCTACTCTTCCATTCAATACAAAGGAACAAACAACAATGATCAATGTTGTATCATTTTCTGTGAACATAGCAAACCTTGCATTCTTTTTAAAATGGGAACTAAGTTTGTACCCCCATTCAGATGGAAAGCTGAAATGTGATACTACATAACCTGTGTTGTTTCATTTGTGTAGCTATGTTTCCTTAAGAAAATTAAAAATCCTAAAGTTTCAGGAGAAGTGTTTTTTAATAATGCCCCAACACAGTTTCCCAGAAAATACTTTTATTCACTCTAATTAGAAAAGGATATACTCTTATAAACTGCGTTTTCTGATTGAGACAAAATAGGTATATTTTGATTCCTGAGTACTATACAAGATTAGAAATTGTACATGTGGATATTTTATCCCCTTATTTGTGATCACAGGATTCTATTCTACTCTTCCATTCAATACAAAGGAACAAACAACAATGATCAATGTTGTATCATTTTCTGTGAACATAGCAAACCTTGCATTCTTTTTAAAATGGGAACTAAGTTTGTACCCCCATTCAGATGGAAAGCTGAAATGTGATACTACATAACCTGTGTGGAGTTGACCTTGGCCAACCAGAGCACCTTTATCGGTATGCTCTTGGATCCCTCTCATTTAAACTTCAGGAGCTTACTGACTGTTGTCTGGGGGATCTCAGTATCAAATGGGAGGAAGCTGAATTGGTCCCTTGTCTCAGTTCATAGATCAACCTACACAAAAAGAAGCAGATGGATCAGGCCAAATGGTTTCATGTTTTAGGGATTTAGTTATTAACGTCCTATTAGATTATAAACATCAAAGGTTCAAAAGTGATGATTCTAATAATACATCCCGAATTTCTACAAATACTCATTAGGCTAGATCCCGGTGGATAAAACGAAACACTGATATCTTTTCCCACTTCAGCTAGTGTTAGACGATCAGTAATCACAAGATACAAATGATGTGTTTGGGGAAGTTTGCCGGATTTGTAGGAAAGCCAAGCAACGATTTATTCCACAGGATGCCTGCTGTGCTACAAATCAACCTGTCCATTTGAGAAGCCTTATTTTCAGCTAGTTGATGTGATTCAGAGTTTTCAGTGTGGTATAAGAGGCCAGCCAGAAGAGAACTACTAATTAACTTCACAGAGTCATCAGCAATATCCAGCATAACTAGATCAGCTTACACATTTTAAAAACAGTGAGTACAAGAAGTTCAATAGCAGGTCATGTTCTATCCTAAGCTAGATAAGTATGTAAGTCTGCTCAGTTATTCGATATGTGTGCTCACTGATAGAAAGGAACCGTGATTTCGTCCTGTAAAATATTCACATTCTTTAAATAGTACCAGATTACTATTTGAAGCTGGTCTCTCAGATCTATCTGGTCCTGATCTTGGCATTAACTGTAGAAGTATGATGTGTACTCATTTTAAATTGTGTATTTTCTGTGTGTGTGTTGCAGGGTAAGTTGAGAGAAGAGCACTATCGTGTTGACAGTATAGATGTTGAGACCCCTGGCATTTTAGAACAACAAAGGGAAAAACCCCAAGGATTTTCAGTTTCTAGGTACCTTTTGGACAGTTGTTAAAAAATTAGAAAGGCAGCATCTTGGCCCTATGGTAAATCTGTATGACACTAACTACAAAAATCCCATTTAAACTGTATGAAAAGTTAAGTAGGGAGTATTTTATGCCACGATTAATGGACATAAAGCCCTAATTTAAAGTTAAAAGGGTACGTAAGTTTTTCTAAAAATATCCTTGCTAAATAGGTGACTTACTGTTCTTTAAATGGAACAGTGGTGTTCTTGATTTTGCTGTCAGAAGCAATTAACATGCCATGCTTTAATTTTATTAGTTGAATGCATGACCTGCAATGGGGAAAGTTATCGAGGTCCCATGGATCATACAGAATCAGGCAAGATTTGTCAGCGCTGGGATCATCAGACGCCACATCGGCATAAATTCTTGCCAGAAAGGTAAAATACCACCAAATCATGCGTCCAACGATTCTAATTACAAACTGTTATTTGCCCCATGGCAAATTACCATGGAGATTCTCTTGATAGAATGTTTTCCTGATAGTCTTGGAGCACAGGGATTTATGATGAGGTATATGAGAGTGCTGGCTTCACCTCCAACTCGTCTTGGCTGATTAGGTTAAGAGTCCCTGAAATCAGGATGGTCCTGAACACAGGAGCATCAGTGGCTGGAGAAGGAAAACAGTAATAGAACCTTCCTCTTTCCCTTCCACAGCAGCAAAAAGAGAAAAGCTCATTCAATAATAACCACTTTGACAGGCCCAGGCTGGGGAGGGCGGCATTATCGTTAAATAAAAGTGAATGTGAACCTCCTCCTAGTGCTACACCTTCCGTGAGTTAGGTCACGTGGGGTCAATGTGTGACACCATGACGCAGGTCATGCCCATAGAGAGGGAACGGAAGGTGGAGCAAACAATTCTTTGGCTGCCTTCTTGTGGTGGATGTTGAAGTTGCCCACCTGCAAAAGTCAGGCAACCAAGTCTACTTTTCTCCTCAGGAGTAGGTTTTGAGTTTAAATGGCTTAAAAATTATGTGTATTTTGGCCCATTCATTTCACAGGAAACATTGTAGTTGAAAAAAGTTTTTCCTTCTTTTTATTATAAAGAATAAAGATACAAAGAACTACAGAAGAAGGTCTATCCCCACCTTTCTTCTGAAATTGCTGAAAGGTGTTTTTTCTTTCTTCTTTCTCTTTTTGTCTTGCTCTTCTAGATGAAATTAAAACTGCTTTGGTTTTAAGTGCATCTCTTGTCCTTTAAGTGACAGCACAAGGAATATGGTAGCAATTAAAACAACTTACCGATTCAGGACCCTGTTAATTTACAGGGAGGTGGATATAGAGAAAGTGGTGTGATGGCCTTTGTCTCTAGCTCTGCTGGAGGTGAGGGCATGACCTAGAAAGACTCTAGCTCTAACGCTGAGCTATCATTAGTAACATAGCTATTGAAACCTAACTTTCAGTTTGAACTTTAAGTCTGCCCTAGGAAGAGGACCTGTTTTCTCAATGAGCATTCTACACGAGGTCATGTTTACGTAATCTGTCCTTAATTGGGCTTTGTGAGAAGGGGATTCAGTTTGGGACCTCAACCAGTGGACCCGTACCAAGTGGACCTAACTTACTAGCAAAGGGGATGGTACTCTAGCCTTAGTAGAATATGCACAGTAATAGACTCAGCACTCAATGATTAGCAGTCCTTGTAAGGCAAAACATAGAAAATCTCTTCTTTCCTCAGCTAACAGTATCCGAGCTAAGTCAAAAGTTATTTTGTGAGCTGAGAGCTGGGTGGTGTTCCAGGCAGATTTACATGACACTTTTCTTGGTGTGGTTTGCAGATATCCCGACAAGGGCTTTGATGATAATTATTGCCGCAATCCTGATGGCAAGCCGAGGCCATGGTGCTATACTCTTGACCCTGACACCCCCTGGGAGTACTGTGCAATTAAAATGTGCGGTAAGTTAGGGTCAAATTTATTGCTTCCTTTTCCTCTCACAGACGGGATCTAAGCAGGCGATTATTAGTGAGACAGGTTAACAACTATTTTACTTGATACTTTAACGTGTATAGGTTTTAACATTTTTAGAATGTGTTACATAATCTTACCCGATCTTTTGCATTTTCAGAGAGCCATTATTTTGAAAGAGAGACACACACGAGTGCACACGTACACACAAAACATTTATATTTATGGTAGGGACTTAAACATTCTCATGTTACCAAGAAAAAGGGAAAAAAAAATCTACAGAGGGAGGAAAAAGATCAGGGATTATGTGCAGTATCATAATGTCATTAGGGCCATAAGAGCTAGGACCTCAGATTCTTACCTTCCAATCCTGTATCCTTTCCCTTCCTATCCTCCCAGACATAACATGAGCTGTCAACTGACTATGCACCTCTTCTGGTGAATGACAGAGGATGCAATGTAGAAAACTAAGTCTAACAGAAGATTCTCACAGGCATCCTTGTTTCTTTTTATTTTATTTTTTGCGGTACGCGGGCCTCTCACCGCTGTGGCCTCTCCCGTTGCGGAGCACAGGCTCCGGACGCGCAGGCTCAGCGGCCATGGCTCACGGGCCCAGCCGCTCCGCGGACCGGGGCACGAACCCGTGACCCCTGCATCGGCAGGCGGACTCTCAACCACTGCGCCACCAGGGAAGCCATGGGAAGCCCTCTCACAGACGTCTTGAATCTCTAGTAGCTGATCCTCACCTCTCTGGCTGTCCTTATACACAGCCTGCATTCTCTTTCAACCTGTTTTTTAGCAGTCCAACTATCCTTCTATATACTGGCCTTTACCCAACTTTCCTGAGTTTATGATAAAAGCTTCTTTTCTTACTTGCTTTGTGATATCCCTTTAAATCTGTACACTTGGTCCTCTCCTCTGCAGTTAACTCACATGTTTTTATTCTTCTCTGAAATAATCCTGGATAATAATTAGACATAAACATGCTTTCATTTCTATGTGTACAGTCTTATTTTTTCAACTGGATCCTAAAATGCTTTCAAATCAGAATTGCATAAATTTAGTAAGGTGGAATCATGTTATAAATTGGCTGGCTAATATAAAGATATGTATATCTAGAGAGAAAAATTTAAAGACATACAATCAGGTACCAGCACCCAGGATGATAAATATACAATTATGAGGCTATGGATAGGGATTTGCATATTTCCCTAGATTGGCATGATGAGGCTATTTCTTTGAACAGACTTATTCAGTATTATCTACACTATGATACTGCCAAGGTAAATATCTCTCCACTTAGACCTGCTAATAAAAGGAAATGTTTTGGACGACTCAAATAAAACCCATAGAAAGGAGATGTGTCTGGCATATGTGAAATAACTGCAGAATCTGGAAGGCTCTCAATGTGAACACAGTGTTCCAAGGAAATTGAACCATCTGTTTGGTCCTTTAAAATAAGGGATGACTCTTGTGACAGTGTTTCTCTGTATAGATTGGTTAGTTCAACTCAATGAGTTTTTAAATCTTGTTAATCTGTCCATAATTCTAGACCAGCTAGGTACAATAAACCAATAGTTTCCCTTCCATTTTTCTTTTTCTCTGTGTTTTAGGCACTCATAAATCGTCTCTGGAATAAGACCAGTATAAACAGACACACACACACACACACACACACACTCGCATATTCACTGGCACATTCACCTTTCAACTGGCATGCATAAGACTGGCTATTTTTAAGACATTGGGAGAGGAAAAAAATAGAATGAATATGACACTTCTAACTATTAGATAAATTTCTTTTTCTTTTCTGTCCACAGTTAGCTATTTATACAACTAACGTGCAACAATTCTGATGGCTTTTTTAAACAGAGGGTGATGTTTATAGGATGCTAATTCTAAGAAAATGGTGGTAGAATTTGTGACCCAAACCTATATACAGTATATAGTATATACAACCTATATAGTATATACAGCCTATATAGTATATACAACCTATATAGCATTAATATATACAACCTATATACAGTATATAGTATATACAACATGATGATTAGGGGGTGCTGACCCTCCTGGGTTCCTCTGTATCCATGAGTTCAACCAACCTTGGGATGATGTAGTACTATAGCATTTACTATAGAAAAAATCCAGCATGTAAGTGGATCCATGCAGTTCAAACCCATGCTGTTAAAGGGTCAATTGTAGTTAAGATAAAAATATTTTCAGCTTTGGGAATATTTTAAAAATATTTTATTACAGGACAGATTTTAGTTTGTAAACTTATATAGAGAGACTGTATTTTTATTAAAATTAATGAAATAAAGTGACATTCAGGAATTTTGGAAAGCATAAGAGAGAATGTCTTCCAGATATTTTGGTTGATACATATAGTAAAGGCTACAATGCAAAACTAAGGAATTTGGTGATGGTTTCAATTGTGTATTAATTTTCTATTGCTGCATAACATATTATCAAAAACTTGGTAGCTTAAAATAACACATATTTCTTATCTCATAGTTTCTGTGGGTCAGGAGTCAGGTGTGTCCTCTGCTTAGGATCTTACAAGGCCACAGTCCTGGTGCCCCCCAGACCTATTGTCTCATCTAAGACTTGGTGTCCCATTCCAATATTCCAATTCAGTTCTTGTAGTTGTAGTGCTGAGATCCTCAACTCCTGGATACTGCCTGATGTTTCCTATCACATGACCCTCTCCACAATATGGCAGTTTACTTCAAGGCCTACAGGATAGCCTTCTGTTACTTTCAGCCTTTGACCTCTGCACCCTCTTCCATTTATTTATTAAGAATTTTTTTCAAAGGTATTAAAATTTTATAAGCCAACTTTACCCAAGATTCTGCACTGGGAATGAATGTCAAAAGGACTTGTTCAGAAATCATATCCTTTAGCACTTCCATATAATTTCTTTCTCCTTAACACAGAGTTGTGAAAGGTAAAAATAACAGTGTTTTGTTTTCCTGGGAAAATAGTATATCTTTATTTGGGAAAATGATTGAAAAATAACTGGTCAGTTTTTGCCTCCACACTGTGATTTGATGCAGAAGGCTCTGCACCTGCTTTTAAAGAGCTCACCTGATTAGGTCAGGCCCACCCAAGGAAGTCTTCCTTTAATTAATTTCAAGTCAACTGACTGGGAACTTTAACTACATCTACAAAATCTCTTCACTTTTGTTGTACAACAGAAGCTAATTACAGGAGTGGCTCTCCCATTATATTCACAAGTTCTACCCGCACTCAAGTGGAGGTGATTACAGAGTGTACATCAGTGGATAGGAATCTTAGGGGTGTATTAGAATTCTGTATACCACACACATATTTACCTGCACTAGTTGTAACAGAATATCGATTGTCACTTTTTATTTGTATCATCTGATTCTTCGGTGAGCTTTCTGGTTTTCTCCCAGTCCCAATTGCTTGAATTCATTCTGAGTTTTCAATATGTTTGAAGAAAAGAATAGAGTTTATGATTGTGTCACTTGTCTTCTCTAAAGTTGAAGGGGAATTTTAAAACTCTTTTTTTTATTATATAATAACTGTATAAGAAGGCTATAATTGCTACCATTTATTTAACATCTACAGAAAGGTGCTTTCCATCTACTGTCAATAATCCTTATTTCAATTCTACAAAATGACTGTGATTAGGTAGGCCAGTGAGAAAGGTGTGCAAAGACATGATGGGTGAAGCAGCACGGCAATATTCAAGACATAATTATGTTGATATGGGTAGGGATGGGGTAAAGACAGAGAAATGGAAGAAGATAAGAAAAATAAGATTGATGTGAGGCAGATGAAGTAGGATCCAAGAGTAGCCCATCCAGTTGCCATGAGAAACAATGAAAAATTAAGCAGGGAGAGTGGTCTTATCTGATTTGTCATCTAGAACACTAGCTTCCAAATCGGTGTCTATGAAACCCAGGGGAACACAAAGACTGTCCTAGGGGTTTATGGGCATGGATAGGTTTAAGAGCTCAAATTCCAGCTCCTAGTTTTCTCTATGAATTCTTCCCCAAAGTCTTCTGCTTGTGATGCATGTGTTCCCAAGGAGTCAGTCAAGTTCAACTTCCTCCCTGCCCATTGACAACTGCCCTTTGCTACTTTATTGAAAAGAGGCAAACTGCTAATCCTTCCTGAATATTAATGTGGTGCACTGTCCTGGGGTGTAAAAACCCTGGGGACACTAAACAAAGAGACCTTTGAAAATACTATATATTAATGCTGTTTATCATTTACGTTCTGCTAATGATTGTATAACTCTATCCATAACATATATATATATATTTGTGTGTTTGTGGCTGTGCGTGTGTTTAGTACAGTGTGCATTTATCTCTTAGAATTTTGTGGTCACAAGAAATTTTTAAAAAATTTAAGTATACAGAAATCTTTCAGGAAAGTATGATAGGTGAGGAATAAAAGACTCTCCAACATAAAATAACATACATTATACTATAATAACATTCTGTGGGTGAAGTGGAATGGAAAAATGATTCAAGGAGAAAAAGAACTTGATAATGTACATTTTATCCAGAAAAAGATATAGGTATCAAATCACTGTGGTATTTAGAGTCCATTAAATCCATTTAGAAGAGCGATATAAAAATCTTCAATTTAAAACTATCGATAGTTAAAACATGCTAGAAATCACATCTTTTGCAGCTATTTAAACTTAGCATAAAAAATGTAGATGTCAACTTAAAAACAAGAGAGGGAATATAAATATTTTTTCAAAATTATTTTAGTAACAGGAGCAAAAACAAAAACAAATTAAAAAAACCAGCAAGATTTGAAGACTACTGATCCAGAAGAATTACTATGTATTCTGGGTAATTAGCATGGAGAGGGCTGAGCAAGGAGGCAGGTGCATCTGATAAGAGTCGATTTTAACAGGCAAGTAAGAAATAAAGAGAATGTGAACTAAGGCAGTAAGCAGTAATAATAACAATGTGAAGGAGGATGTGAGCAATATTAAAGAGTTAGAATGTCCCATATATATTGATGAATTGGATAATGTGGGAAATGAGAGGGAAAAGGTAAAGTCTAATATTCTTCCTAAGTTATTGGGTAGATGATACATATTTAAGAGAGGTATAAATTTGAGGAGAAAGCTAATAAGTTTGGTTCTGCTTATATTGAGATGCAGGTGCTTCATGTCTGTGCTCAAAGCACATCTAAGTTCAGTCTTCCCTGAAGGTCATGCAGTCGTAAGTGAATAGTGATAGCAGAAGCCTTGGACATAGTAGCAATCCCAGGAAGCACAGAGAGAGCATAAAGAGGAGTTTTTGCCCCTTTTCTGTAGAATTCATTAAATAAATATTTGTTGAGTAGCTCTTATACGTCACATGCTTTCCTAGTTGCTGGGAACTTTCCTAGAAGTGAACAAAACAGGCCAAGATCTATGATAAAATTAAAATTTCAGAATTTTAGCATGAACTAGTAAAGTAAAAGCTGACATTGCCTTGACACTGGGCTATTTACACCAGATCCAAGGTTTTGAATACTGCTCTCAATTCCTTTTATTTGTTAAAAAGCTGAATGAACTACAAATTTATTCCTGTCACTTTGCTTCCAACTTTCAGTCTTACAATTAGTATAACACTGAAAGTGAAGGATGAACATTGCTCATCACCTGACAAATGTGTAGCAGGGTATTCTGGGACAGGCCTTCTCTGTCCTCCTTCACACCATGTTCTTCGGAAGGTGGTGTCTACCTAAATGGAAGCAGCCCACACATATCCTGGCTGTGTAACTTTTAACAGACTTCCAAGAATATGAAATTTTAAGACACTGCAAACATATAGCAAGATTGGAAGTCCCATGCAGTGCTTAAGTGAAGTACTGATTTTTTTATGGTTTTCCCCTATAATAATAACTTTGTATTCTGAATAAGAGTTTGTTCTATACATTAGTTCACTTCTTTTCAGAGAGAAATAATATTTGTTGGGACTAATTGTGCTTTTCTGAAGTGAACTTTAGTAGCTCTTTGGCAACTGAAAAGCGAACTTGCGGTTGATGTCCGTTATCTTGTGGTTGATGTCCCTTAGCTATCCCATTGAGTATTTAAATCAGTTGGACTGAAGATATCTTTACACATTATTGAGAACCCCAAATTGTCTGCATGGGTTACACGAATCAATATCTATTGTACTGGAAATTAAAACATAAATTAAAAAACATGTAATTCATTAAAAATAATAAGCTCATTGGATGTTAATAAATATAACATTTTAAAAGAAAAATAACTATTATTTTCAGAAAAATAGGGAGGACAATGACATTGTTTTAGATTTTTTGTAAATTTCTCTAATGTTACCTTGATTAGAAGACGATAGCTGAGTGTCTCATATTTGATTCTGCATTCAGTCTTTTGGGATATCATACATCAAGTGCAACTGGAAATTCCACTGTAAAAAGGACAAGTGACATCTTAGCATTGTTATGAAAACACTTTTGACCTCCTAGATCCCTGAAAAGATCTCTGGAACCCCAGGTATCCCTCTGAGAACAACTTTCTTGCTACATGTCATATGTGTAAGGCTGATGTCCCATTAAAGTACACCTACTAGGATACACCTGTTGGCTGTTCCAATTGTTCCCCACCTTTTACCACCAGCAACTTGCCTGGTTGGAGACTTTTATCGTTTATTATCTTTTTCTCTGATTTTCTTCATTTATCCTATAGGATGGTCTAATCTGCCTTTTCCAAGCTCTCTTTTGCATGATTGGTACCACCATTTACATAGTTTAAAATCCAAAAGCCTAGAATAATCCTAAGCATGCTCTTTCCTTCACTCCTCACATTTAATACATCATTAAGTCCTGTCAAGTTTATTTTCTATGTATCTACCAAATCTCCATTTCACTTCATCACTGTCTCCTTTATCCAGGACAGCATTATTTTTCATCTTGAATATTTGGGTGGCCTTCTGAGTGGAGCTATATCCACGTTCACCAGCTTTCCCCTCCAATCCCTTCTCCACACTGCAAACAGGATGACATTTTTAAAAGATGTGATACATCATTCCCTATGCCTAGCATATCACACACAAACACAACAGTTTAAAACTCTTCAATCATTTCCTTTGATCTTAGGACACAGACAAAACAAAACCATCCTTTACTCCTCCACCCCTATCTTTAGCCTCATATACATGTCTCTCCATGCTCTCAGTTCCAGCCAGAATAGTTTTCTCCCTATACCTCATATTTTCCATATTCTCATTATAGTTCCTTCACCCCTGCCATCTCCTCTCCCCTGAAAAATTTTCTCTTCCTTCCTCTCCTAGGTGACAGCTACCCATTATTCAAATTTCAAGTCAGTTATCATTTCTTCATTTGACTTCCCTGACTGGGTCAAATTCCTTATTGTATATTTATAGCAACATAAACCTCTCCTTCCATGTACTTCTCAGAATTTGGGTTTTACATTTATTTTTGAAGTTATTTGGTTAATAGCTGTCTCTATCAAAATCTGTAAGCTCCAACAGAGTAAGGACCAGGTCATTTTTGTATTCCACAGAGTTACCACATTGCCTTGCACGTGACAGGAGTTCAACAAGTCTTTGTTGAATGAACGACGGTTACCTTCCTGCTCAGTGGTAGTTTTCATTTTCTTTTAGTGTCCCCTGGAATTTCTTCTATGCTTCTTGATTTTCATATGAAAACTTGGCTTTTCCCAAACATTGCCAACCAGGAAGATTTGCTTCATACCTTCTTCCCATCACCTCAACTCATTGTCAGTTTTCATGCTTCCATGAGCCAGTTTTTTTCCTTTGTTGCTTGATGTCTTGATGGCTTTTCCTTCAACAAAATAAACAAATCTTGTCATATTTTACCTTATTTTTCACTTCCTCTTTCTTTTCCTTCTTATTTTTTAAATTTCTAGATATGTAAGTGTCCACAGCCATTTTATACTTTTAAGAGCTTTACTGAGGTATAATTGATATTTAAAAACATCACATATTTAATGTACACAGTTTGATAGGTTTGAACATACGCATACACCCATGAATCCATCTCCACAATCAAAGATAATAACCATATTCATCACCTGCAAACGTTTCCTCCTGCCCCCTCTTGCCTTTGTGTGTGTGTGTGGTAAGAATACAACTCTCTTAACAACTGTTTAGTATACAACACAGTATTGCTAACTATGGGTACCATGTACAACATAGTATAGTAGATCTACTATACATAGTAGATCTCTAAAGCTTATTCATCTCGCATAACTGAAACTTTATTACCTGTTGAACAACTCTCCACTGCAGAAGTGTGCCCGAGGCAGATCTTTGATAGTTAAGATTTCTATCAAAATTATCATTGTGGACTGAATTGTGCTCCCCACCACCCACAATTCATATGTTGAATTCTAAGCACTGAATGCATTTGGAGATAGGGCTTTTAGGAGATCATAAAGGATAATGAAGTATAATGGCGGGACCCTAATCCAATGGGATTTGTGGTCTTAAAAGTAGAGGATGAGAGTGATCTCTCTCTTTCCCTACCATATGAGGACATAGCAAAAAGGTATGTCTATACCTACATCTACAAGCCAGGAAGAGAACTCTCACCAGAAACCATTGGCTGCCACCTTAATCTTGGACTTTACAGCTCCCAGAATTATGAGAAAATATATTACTGTTGTTTAAGTCACCCAGTCTTATTTTGTTACGGTAGCTTAGGAAGATATGGTGCCATTGGTACTACATAAAAAGAATCCTTCCTCCTAGTAACTAGTGTACGCTGGCATCATTTTAAAGGAAGATGTAACCTTTTAAACTTCATTGTCTTTGTGTGTTGGGAAAATAATTTTAGCAAATTATTTTCTTTCTTAAAGAAAGCTGATTATTTCTCTAAATTTTATTAATTCATCCAAGGCCAGAACAGAGATTCATAGAAATATAATCCTCTTATTGTATTCTGTGTCAGGAAAAAACAACGCTATCAATATCCTTTCTCAAGGGAAAGATCTTGTATTGGAGGTCTTTTCCTCGTCATCTTCTAAGGAGTAAGAGTATAGGATTGAAGACCTTTCATGAAAGTCTTGTATTTTGAGTATTTTATACCAGAAAAGTCTTGGATAAAGTCCAGAGAAAAGTTTCAGACAGGAATTCCAGGTCCACATGGAAAGAAAACGTGCAAGCAATTTTAGGTTTGTGCTTTGGAGGTCTTTATACTATTTTCCCACGTCAATTTTAAAACAAGAAGCTCTTTAAATTTACATTGAGCCTGATCTTGCCCTTTGCGGCCCAAAGAGCACAAGTCTGTTGACGGGAGAGTAGCTTTACACACTGTTCCAAATATCCAGGGACCATCATAAAGTAAATCCTATATTTCAGTTGCTCTTCAGTAGCTGGGAATAAGAAGTGGGTTGGGTTGAATTATTCCAAGAATAATCAGGTACTTGTCCAATGGCCTAAGAAGCAACTTGTTCTTAACTACAGGCAAAAGAATAACAATAGCTTGTCACCACTAAGAAATCCAGGTTTTTTGGAGGGTTAAGGGGACAGTACTTATTACTTATTTACTTATTTACTTATTGTCCATGTAAAGCTTACGGATCCCTAGGTGTGGTTTTCTGTAATATACATTTGCACTCACATTCTCCAATTGCCATTCACGGACCTCTGTCAGGGCCTTGTGGCCTCTCCGCAAGGATTTGGCTAGTCTTTCACAGAGAAAAAGGTTTGATTTATTATATGTTGTCTTGTTGTGTTGACCTCTTTCTGTTGGGGGGCAAGAGGGTTTTCCCAACAATTACATAACAGTTAATGTTCATTCTCTCAACAAATCTATTCAAACTTTAAAGTTCTCTACCAAATAGTAGAGCAATCAGATCATAGCAGGTCCACACCAGCAAAGTGAAATTAATGTTCCAAGGGGCAACCATTATATTTGATCATGTTCTAACAGGACAGTGAAAAATTTCAATAGCAAATGTTGTTTTCCTTAAAGCATTTCCAAATAGAAAACTTTGTGTCAGTCATGAAAGAAAAACATTCCTTCACTCATGGGCCACTGAGGATCATATAAATATCTTTTCATCTGCTTCCAAAGGGTGACCACCACTGACACCCCTGGCAAAATGTTTTATTTGCGAGGAACTCTCAGAAGAGTTCCTGGCATTTTCAGTGTGAGCTTCGTAGACATACTTGCAAAAACATTTATGGATGTGGGGATGCAGTATTTTAAAAACATATTGCTTTGGCTAAACTTGATAATCTTCAGCTGATATTGGGGATGTTTCTGTGTTTCTTTAACTCTTCACTAGACCACTGGAGACTCTTCAGAGCCTTCCCTTATTCAGGTCTCATGTTTAAGTATTAAGTCCAAAGGAATAGCTTTCCCAACATTTAATAGCCCTTTCCCAATCAATTGGCATGAAACATTTGTTTTGTTTTTGCACCAAATTTTGATGTTTATATAGTGGGACAGCTGAAGGAGTCTATTTTATTGTGGTTCAGGAATAATTCCTTTTGTTCGAATCATAAGTATTCATGCAGGCAACAAAGATCAGACATTTATATCACAGTTAAATGGTCTATGGACAAATCATTCATCATGGTCCCCATCAGATAATATTTATTAAACAGCTGCATGAAGTCGCAAAATAACTCTTACTAATTGATGAAAACTGTAGTTACCTTGTTGTACTAATACATCTTTTTTTGCCTATATTATTTATTCTATACATTACCACCAGAATTATGTAGCTTTTGTTTATGGGGTTACTTTTATCAGCTGAATGTGAAATGGGATAAATACAGATGCACTAACTTCAGAGGGTACTTTTTAAATAAAGAAAAATACTATGTGAATACTGCTAGTTTGTAGTTAAAATCAAAATAAATATTTCCACTGAATTAAAACACAACAATAAGTAACATTGTCAAGTTGTTTCAGTTATATATTTCAAAGTTACAGATGCTTATTAAAATGAGACAAAAATAATAATATTATTTAGATTCTTTACATCTTGATAGGGCCTGACTTAGTCAGCTCAGGCTGCTATAACAGAATACCATAGACAGGGTGGAGTCTAAACAACAGAAATGTATTTCACATAGATCTGGAGGCTGGGAAGTCCAAGATCAAGGTGATAGCAGGTTTGGTACCTGGAGAGAGCCTGATTCCTGGTTCACAGATGGTTCACACTTTGCCCTGTGTCCTCATGTGGTAGAAGGAGCAAGGGAGCTCTGCAGGGTCTCTTTTATAAGGGTACTAATCGCATTTATGAAGGCTTTGCCCTTACAACCTAAACATTTACCAAAGGGTCCAACTCCTAATACCATAACATGGGGATTAGGATTTCAACATATGAATTTGAGGAAGACACAAACATTCAGTTTATAGCAAGACCTAATGAAAATTTGTATTTATTCTGTACAATATTGTATCTTATTAATGTGCAGTAATTCTTTGTATTCTGTAATTTTTGTAATTGCAAAAGGTTCTAGTTTCCACCTCCAAATTAGAATCTGTTAAATAATCCAAATTATTTAATCCAAATCCAAAATTTTGGTTTTCAGTCTAACCATTTTAACTTACATTGTCTTTTAGTGAATATTTAGTGACCCCCTTAAAATAAGTTTATATCGTAAGTTTTAAAATATAATAATGAAAGTTTAGAAAAAAGTCTATGACATAATTGTTCAAATGAGGATTTTATAATAGCTACTTTTAAAGTGAAAGATTCTTTAATTAAATCTTGCTGGGAACCTCTGCAGTTGAGGTGCAAAGTTAGTACAACAATTCAGGTCTCTGAACTTGACACTGAAATTTTAGTGTATCAATCAGCACTGAAATATTTTCCTCAGTATTCTTATATAGGTACTCTTTCCTCTGACCTAGGGTTTTTGTAATATAGATATTTCTTTTCACAGGGACTCCTAAAATTTGAAAACTTTACCCTCAAATTAGAAAAATTTTTATCTTCTACTAGCTTTTAAATTTTATCATTCCTCTTTTTTCATTATTTAGGTTGATGTCTGGAAAATCATACTAGAGTCCAAGGAGCTCAGTGTGTTAATCTCTGATGGGCTTAGTCTTGAACTAGGTACTTAGTGAGATGTGATAGGCCCATATCTAGCCAAAGGTGGCCCTGGTTGACTCATCAAGACTGGATCCTTTGGTTACAAGTTCACAGTGCCAAAATAATACTGAGAAGAATGGATCAGTAATACACGAATAAAACAAAATACACACAAATAACTAAGAAAGTAAGAGAGCTGTAGTACCCAAGTCAGGCAATGAAATCTGTGAGATTAGTGGAAGTGCTTTTGCTCTGGCTGCCCTAACTCTAACTTTCCTCCCATTGGCAGTATTCTGAGTCCTAACTGAGGTCACAAGTTTGCTGCCCAGGAGCTTGTACCCAAGAAATGGGGGAATCAAAACTTTTCTTCTTAAAATGTTAAGCTAATGAACTGACAGATTCCTGGGGACATTCGTTTTGTCTTCTTTCACATCATAGTTTTATAATTAGAATGATATATGTCAGTACAAGCTTGACCTTTTACCTGTTTTAGAGTTGTCACCCTTTAAAGACTTCCCACACATACTCAGTTTCCTCAAATCATGTAACAATCAACTCAAATCATCAGAAAAATAGCTTAGTAGCATTTGTTTTAATGAAATATAGTTCTAACCCTCAGAACCTATGAAATCCATCTTATTTTCTATTTCATCAAAGAACTTCAGGTAATATTAAAATCGTAATGAACTTGGTTAAACAGCACCAACTTCTTCTATACAAGTCATTTCTCTCAGTCCAAAATTTTTGTTCTTCCTAAATCAATATGTATTACCAATATCAATACATATAAATTCTCTAAGCCATCAGCTCTCAATGACCATTCTATAGGTCAATCTCTGGACATTTTCTCATGTCCATTTGAATTTCCTTTTAATTTAGGATATTTCTGAGCTGCATTTCTATTCCCTAAAGTAGATACATAAGAAATAAAAACACATTTTAAGATGAGCTGAAGAAGAGATTTTTTTAAAAAAGAAGAGTTATTAAAAGGGAAATTTTTGGAAATCTGTATATAAAACATTCTAGGGATTGGGATGGTCATTAATTAATCCTCCTTTTTTTTACACAAAACTTCACAGAAGAACTCCAAACTTAGGCTCTACTTAGTTTGCATGGAACTCAATGAAATAAAGCATTCAGCCACCTAAGGTAGTAATTATTTGTAAGAAAGAAAGAAATTTAAAATAAAGTTAAAGAGCCACTTTAAAATAATTTACACCATTAAATATGGAACACTATTATAGACATCCCTAGCCTCTGAAGGCATGTCTAATTCTAACCTCTCCTTTGGAGAAATGATGCACTGAATTCCAGAATGGATGAATCAAAGACATTTATTCAATTCTTAAACTATCCTAGAGGGTGTCAACTTGAGTTTTATGCAGAGGCACCTTGAATAACCATTTAGGTTATAAAGGTAACTGGGAAGTTTACATGGAAACAAACATTTTCATGAATGTTTTGAGAAGGTATATGAATTTTAGTTACTCCAGAATGTTTTGAGTTATATTTTATGCAAGTGAGTAAACCTTAAGACAAAAGACGGAGTTCAAGTTGTGGTAAATTTAATTTTGTACTTCAAAAATTTTCTTACTGAGATTTTCAGGATCTTCATGAAGTATGGTAAAGCACTGCAGTTGGACTAGGAAAAAGGCAACAAAGTAAATCTGCCTAGAAGCAAGTAATATTTCTTAAATGCCAACAAGTTGATTAAGAAGAAAAATGTAACATATCAGCTTAAAATATATTTATTATTTTAGAGGAAAACCACGGTTAATACCATTACCAACTTTGTAACTATTTAAATAAACTAATTTTAGGAGTAACTGTATAGTCATTTCAGAAATACTGTATATTTGGCATGTATAAGTTATAGTGACATATGGAAGTAAAATGCCTTTAAAGAATTTTTCAGGAATAAACTAATTTAGTGTTTGAATGAAAAGAACTGGAATGGAGATAGTAATAGTGACAAACTGATTTTTAAAAAATAACTCTGTTCTCTAGACTAGCGTTCATTTTCTTTTTCTTACTTTTTTAATGGCCAAACTTAGGGCACAGTGCTAAAATTTCCCTACTTGGTCACTATATTATTCGTAGATGTTTTCCAATTTCAAAAGTAAGAAAAGTGATTTTAAAAAAACATATATGCAATACTTAAACATTAATAGAGAGATTTTACACCTATTGTTAATAATGCGTAGATAGATCCAGGAAATTTAAATAGTATTAAATGATGCTTTTTAAAACAGGTCTAGATAAAGTCAAGCCAGAATGTTCTTTTTATAAGCAGGGAAATTCCATGGTTGAGTCCACCATGTTAATTCCTCCTTTCGTTTGAGTGAGACAGTAGTAATGATAAATTGAATTTTTATTCCATTCAATTATTATAAAAATTATGTGACAGAAAACCCTGAAAATAAAATGCAAGTGAACTCTAAGAGGTAGATGACAGATGGAAATATTTTATTTAAATTTATATTTCTTTTTACCAATAGCTCACAGTACTATGAATGACACGGATGTCCCTATGGAAACAACTGAATGCATTCAAGGTCAAGGAGAAGGTTACCGGGGCATCATCAATACCATTTGGAATGGAATTCCCTGTCAGCGTTGGGATTCCCAGTATCCTCACCAGCATGACATAACTCCTGAAAATTTCAAGTGCAAGTGAGTAAATTAGAGAAATATAAATTTCAGTAGGCCCTGGGGGAAATGAGGCAGAGTGGTTGCTTTTTACTAATTTCTGTGTTAGTGATCCTTAAACTTTAGTGTGCCTAGGGAAAATTCAGCAATGAAAAGGCAGATACATCCACCCAGAGACTTTGATTGCTCAGGTCTGAAATTTGGACTTCAAATAATACATTTTAACAAGCACTCTTGGTGATTCTGAATCAGATGGTTGATGTACCATCCATGCTTTGGGAAACACATCCCTAGGTTTCTGATCACAGCTTTGCTCTTGCAGGTCTATTTAATAAACCAATTAGTGGTAATGATAACCAGGCAAGTTTCAAACTAGTGCCTTCTTAAATTTTCAGATTAACTTTAGGGGAAATTACAAGGCACACCTTGATTTCAATCAACATTGTAAACTGATGAGTTTTCAGCCTTGAAAAAAATTATTTTTAAAATTTTGAATGAGTGATTTTTATTGTTTCTAAATTTTCTTTAAAAAGTGGGGAAATAAAACAGCTGTTTAGAAGAACCAAGCCGAAGAAACTGCCCTTGAATATCAATTACATAGTTGTTATGTTCTTCTCCATGGCTGCTTTTCTTCACCACTTGACTTTTGTTAGACAGACAGCCACAATGCCATGTGTTTTTAAATTGCCCGCCTTGTTATTAGGAACATAAAATGATTGCTTTTAAAATTTATAACACACGTGTCATTCATAGTGGCTTTGCAGCCACTATGCAGCACCTATAAATAATATATATTGCCTTTATGTAACTGGCTTTTAATAAGAGAGCTTAACATTTCAAGATGGAGAACTATGAACATTAGTTGGCCCATCCACTGGAGAGGGGATACAGTCTATGGTTTTTTATTTTATTTTTAGATTTTTAAAGCCAATTCAGAGTTCTTTGCTTAGACAGTAAATATTCACCTGTTATGTTTTTAAAATTATTTTATAATAACAGATTTATAGTTGCCACTCTGGGGTTTATTTCCTTCATTTTCTTCACAGCAATTCACTCTCTATTTTTGACCCATGTGTTTCATACCTCAGAAATAAACATAAAAGTAGAGGGAGAAAAGAAAATGAGAAACGAATAGTTAAGGGAGACAAAGGAGACAGTGTCAGCGCTATACACACTTTTTGTCAACTTCTAAAGACTGGTAATACTCAAGTTAGAGATTGTGTATGTGTAAATACCCAAATGAACCTCATCTGTAAGAAAAAAGATAATAATTATAGAAATTGAATCCACACATTTCACAATTAAAAATGATCAAAAGTTTAGCTGCTACGTGTTATTGGAATTTAAGCCATTCTTCCTTAATTGGTTATTTGGTCAAGGTAACCAAACATAAATGTCAAAAAAACAAAAAGTGAGCTGTGTTATAAAACTGATAAAATCTGACTCAACATTTTACTCAGAGTATTGATGCATTTACTGTTTGTGGGCCAGCAGAGAATGGAATACGGGTCGAGTATCTCTGGTTGTACTAAACACGATTTGCCCCAAAACTGAGACTCCTTACAAATGACGATCTTTAAAACACTATTTGTAGGGCAGGAATAGAGACGTAGACGTAGAGAACGGACATGTGGACACGGGGTGGGAAGGGGAGGGTGGGACAAATTGGGAGATTAGGTTTGACATAAATACACTATCATGTGTAAAATAGATAGCTAGTGGGAATCTGCTGTAGAGCACAGGGAGCTCAGCTCGGTGCTCTGTGATGACCTAGATGGGGGAGGGGGAGGGAGGGAGGGAGGTCCAAGGGGGAGGGGATATAGGTATACATATAGCTGATTCACTTCATTATACAGCAGAAACTAACACAACATTGTAAAGCAATTTTACTCCAATCAAAACAAAACAAAACAAAACAAAAACACTATAACTGAACAATACTGCCTGTGGTGAATGTACATGAATCATAATCATTAATTCGCTTTAATAATTGTAAACACTTCTTTCTTCAAGTGAAGGGAAAGAACTTAGAAAAAATATTTGAGCAAACCTTGACTCTCATTCCTGCTTAATCTAGATTAATGAGGTGTTCTAGATATAGATTATAAAAGCAGGCCTAAACTAAGATTTTTGATAGCCTCAGATCTCTGTTTAATTATGTTGCCTTAAATTAACAACTCGAAATAATTTAACTAAGCAATTATTCATCTAAAATTGCGAATTTGCATACACTTTATGTAAAATTCAATGCACGTATTTTGTACTGACAGTTTTTTTAAACATGAGTATAAATTGGTTAGAAGAAAGAAAAGATTTTCATCTTTCCAGTTAATAATTTTATAAGAAGGGTAAAGGCTTGAATATAGGTTATAAATAAGAATATTTGCTATACAATAGCCTTAGCTATTGGCATTCACTGTTCTTACAACCTTAAATAACAGTTGTGTCAGGACCTATTTTGGCTAGATAAACTCTTACCTGTTGATTTTATAACCAAACTCAAGCTTCTTCTTTAAAAACTTTTCAGTTTCTAATGGTCAATTTGGATAGTAATAAAAGTGTAGTATTTTTAATTGGGCCTAAATGAAATAAATAATGTACCTTTCAATAGACTGAATATTAATTTTGTTAAATTATTAGCAGGGATTTACGAAAAGAAAGTACATGCTTTCTTCAAATTAGAGAGCATTATCGGGAGAGCAAATCCTAAATTCCACATTTTATTTAACAGGAGACTTGCATTAAGGTAAAATCCCTTTACATACAGATAATATTAGTTAGACTTTTTCCTTATTGTGAACGCTAAACGTCTAAATATATCATTGGTAAAATAAAGGAAGTACATGTATTACATTGACAACTTTTTCTACAGTTAGGTTATCTATATTGTATTTAGGATTTAATTTTACAGAAATATAAAATTGCATGTTGTAATCTCTAAATCAAGAAAGAACTACATTGGAATTAAAAGAAATCTATGTAGTGAATTAAATAAATCAAAGAAATACAGAAATTAAAGAAGAAATATCTCTCATGTGTTTTGTGGCAAATGTTTGAATAGGTGGAACTTCATTTTTAAACAAGAGAAATTAAAGACTATTAATTATAATAGCCTTTCTTCTGTAAAGAGAACATGTTTCTACATTATATACAGTCCATGAAAAAGTAATAACAGACTAGTTTTTAAAAATTGTAACAGTTGAGAGTCCACGTCTTGAAAATGAGTGAGAAGAATGAAGTGGTACTATTTCTCTCATTCACGAAGCAGTAGTGTTTGTGTGAAACTCCAGGTCTGTGGAAGAAAAAGAATTCTGACATCTGACAGCATTTATTTCAGTAATGTGGGCAGTGTCAGTTGTGTGTACTGAATTCTAAACTGTTATAACTATCCTAAATCTAAAAGGTAGGGCTCTATTTATAGAATGCATACATCCTAGGATCCTAGAAATGTAATAACACTGACTTCACCATTGTAAGAAACCCTGGCAATTTACATTAACATGTTTATTCTCAATAGGGACCTAAGAGAAAATTATTGCCGAAATCCAGATGGGGCTGAGTCACCGTGGTGTTTTACCACTGATCCAAACATCCGAGTTGGCTACTGCTCCCAAATTCCAAAATGTGATGTGTCAAGTGGACAAGGTAATAGCTGACATTTTGCAGTGTGGGCATGATTAAATTCAGTGGAAATGCCTAAATGGAGTACACATTACAGCAGAAGACTTATTTCTTGTTGCACTGTTAGCAAACAGAATCACCAAGCCTGAAGTTGGATTTCTTTTATATATTAATTTGTTCAATATCCCTTTATTTATTTGAATGTATACTACTGCCAGGGACAGTTTTAGGCACTGTGTATATACCAGTAAACAAAACAAAATTCTCTGACCCCACTGAACTAACGTCCAGCAAATAAAAACAAGCAAAATTAAAATGTAGGTGGGGATAGTAAGTTAGTTTGTGTAAGTGCTAGAGAGATAAATGTCCCAGAGTTAGAGGGAGGAGGATGTTGCTATTTTATCTGTTAATGGTCTGAGAAGATCTTACATATTAAGGTAACATTTAAGGAGGACCTGAAATAAGTCAGGGAGCAGCATGTGCCAAGTGCACATACTTGTAAAGAGCATTCTAGGCAGAGGAAACTGCAAATGAAAATGACATGAGATGGGAGAGTGCTTGAAAAGTTAAAAGAAAGAAACAGCGCATCATTGTGGCTGGTACAGAATGAGCAAGGTAGAGAGTAGCAGGAGATGAGGTTAGAGAGCAACTGGGCTAAAATTCCATAGGCCTAGTAGAAACTGGAAGGATTTACACTTCTATTCTGAAAGAGGAGAGACTCTGTTGCAGGATTCTGAGACGGGAACTAAATGATCTGTCTGACTTAAATTTTAACTGGATGACTCTGGCCGCATTATGAAAAATAGCCAGAACTCCTGACAAAGGGCCAACACAGGGGAATCAACTGAATGATTGCTTCAGTAATTTAGGCAAGAGACGAGAGTGATGTGGACTGGGGTGTTAGTAGTAGAAATGATATGTAACAGTGGGATTTGGGATAAATCACCATTGTGCTTAGAAACATAGAGACCATTGAAAACAATTGTTTCAGGGAGCAGTGGTTGAGAAAAGTCACATTGAAATAGGTTTAAAAAATCATTTGTCAAAAATTAATAATAATGGGCTCTGGGCATTTATTGGTATATAATGAATTAGGAGTTATGATTTTTAAATAATCACATTCTTTCACATAAATTTAATTATGATGGTCATGGCCATGGTCAGTCCTAAATCATTCTAAAAAGTCCAAGCCAAATTTAAAACTATATCATGGATTTATTGCCCTGTACATACTTCTTCCATCCCCTGACTTTCCTCAGTGCCATTTTTTGTGAACAACTCTGAAAACAGTTGTAGAGGGAAGAAGAGATGAGTCCCTTTTCAATCAATTTCACTCTTCTTGGGCAGACTTTAAAGGTCAGCTGGAAATCAAGTTGAAACCAATGATTAAGGAAGGTTTGGTACCAGCTGGATCTTCTTTGTCCCTGCCTTAGTCATTTAAACAATTACTGATAATTTCTGAGTGATAGAGGCAAGTGAGAACAATTTTTTTACAAGCTTCTGATGTGTATTAAGATGCTTTTATGTACATATATATCACTTATCAAAGATCAGGTAATAGAATATGAGGATTTTGGGTTTTGAAAGTTAAGCTGATGTTATTGCTTATATAATAGAGCTGCACATTAATAGATGAAGAAATTAGCTTTATGGAATTTAAATAACTTGCCTGAACCCTCAAATTAGTACAACTGTGAGTCACTCTAATTCTCCTTAAAATAACCTTTCCATTACTCCATGCTTTTTCCTTTTCATTAATACTTTAACAATATACTATATTCCTTTTCTTTAACAATATATTATACCTGATATATGCAACAATGTGCTAGGCTCTGTGGGGCAATTTGAAAATGAATAAGTCCTACTTAAGAGACACTGTTAGCCAATTCAACATACAGCTGTGAAATTTTAACAGACAGTTATGGCATTGTATAATACTGCCAAGCTAGTAGTGTGGATTGTTACATATTTGATGTGTATGCATGCAGGCACACACACACACACACACACACACACACACACACACACACACACACACAAGGATGTCGCTCTTATCCTTCTCTATATATCAGGAAATATAAATTCCACAAATAGGTTGATGAGTTAAAAACTTTTGCTCAAATCTTGCAAAATCTGATTTAACATATATATAAAAGCTCTTGCAGTTGGATATTAAATAACTCTGTTAAAAAAAAGAAAACTGAAATTGCAGAATTTCTTTAAAAATGCTGACAAAACACCGTGTATTATACTATATAAGGTACATTTAAGGCAGGAAACAAAACACAATTCACAGCTTTAAATATTTATATCAATATTATACATAATGAAGACAGGGGAATGAAATTTCCCACTCAAAGAGGTGGAGGAAAAAGTAAACCAAAAGCAACACATGAAAGGAAACAAGTAAGATAAAAGCAGACATTAATAAGGTAAAGAAAAGAAAACAGTAGAACTAATGAATAAAGCCAAATGATGATTCTTTGAAAAAATTAACAAAATAGACAACCACCAGATAACTGACTCAAGAGAGGAAAAATATATAAAAGAATAATTATGAAGGCAGAAATAACCAGTGAAACAGGAAAACATGAGATTATTTTATACAACCTCATGTAAAAACTGAAAATGAAAGTAAAATGGGTAATATACTAGGAGAATTCAAGTTATTTGAATTGACCCTGATAGAGAAAGAAAACTTAGACTCATTCCTATAGAAGAAACATGGAAATTTACTAATAAAGTATTCCACCACAAACACATCATGCCTAGATGCATTCATAGACCAGGTGATCTCAATGCTATGTAAATTGCCCTGTAGCTTAACCAATGCAGTAAAATTTCCAAATTATTTTTATGATGGAATTATAATATTGAAACCTAAACATGATGAAGGTATCACAGAAGAAAACTATAGACTTATATCATTTGTAAATATTAATAGAAAAATCTTAAATGAAATTTGAGTGAACAGTTCAATAAGAAATTAAGTAAATAATACATAATGATTGAGTGGAGTTTAGTCTGAGAACAAAAATGGTTCAGTTTTAGAAACCCATTAATATAATTCACCTTAGATGTAAGAAAAACAACCATATAACAAATCTTAACAGATTTTGAAATTACTGTGACAAAATTCATGCATTCTTCATAAAAGTACTCAAGAATTTGTGGAATACACACATACCCATATATCCACTCATATATATATATATATATATGTATGTATACATAGTATATACATATAGATATATAGATGTAGATGTAATCTCAGTCATAAATAAATATTAATAGAAAAATCTTAAATGAAATTTGAGTGAACAGTTCAATAAGAAATTAAGTAAATAATACATAATGATTGAGTGGAGTTTAGTCTGAGAACAAAAATGGTTCAGTTTTAGAAACCCATTAATATAATTCACCTTAGATGTAAGAAAAACAACCATATAACAAATCTTAACAGATTTTGAAATTACTGTGACAAAATTCATGCATTCTTCATAAAAGTACTCAAGAATTTGTGGAATACACACATACCCATATATCCACTCATATATATATATATATATGTATGTATACATAGTATATACATATAGATATATAGATGTAGATGTAATCTCAGTCATAAAACCACCACTTACTTGATGGGAAAACATTAGAGGTATTCTTACTAAGGTCAAAAAGAAAACAAGAATGTCTAGCATCTCCTTTACTATTTAATATTGTAAATATAAGTTAACATTATATTTCTCTTTAACATTGCATTGTCGATATTATTTTATACAATAAGATAAGAAGGCATATTTATTGATTGGGTAAAAAGGCAAAAGATCTTTGTGAAAATGATATAATAGTAATATACTTGGAAATCTGAATTCAAATAATAAAAAAATCACTAAGGTAGCAGGATACACAATTAATATACAAATATTAATAGCATTCATATATGGTTTTGAAAATCTAATTAAAGAGAAAACTACATCTATAATAGGAAACAAAACTGAGGAAAACTTAGGAATAAACTTAGGAAAGTTGTGCAAATCTATGTAATTAAATTTTAAATTACTACTGAAAGCCCGAAATTGTACTTTAACATGTAGAAAAACATCCCTTGTTCTTGATGTGAGAACTCAAGATCATAAATACATCAATTCCACCTAAGCTAATTTGTAAATTTAATGTGATATTTTCTGATATCAAACAAATTCATTCTAAATTTTTCCTAGGAGAATAAACATGTAACTATACTAAGGAAAACCTTGAAAAAGAAGTGTGATTAGAGGTAAATAACCCTATCAGATGTTAAAATATTTTTTAAAGAGTTTATAATTAAAAGAATGTAGTTCTAGCACATGAATAAATTGACAGAACATAGAATCCAAAAACAGACTCCTTACTGAGATTATATTTAAAATGTGGCATTATATGCCACTGGGTAACAATAAACTTTTAAAATATAATAATGGATCAATAAAGTACCGTTGGGAAAAATAATAAAATTAAATCCATGCCTTGCACCATACCCGAAAATAAACTCCACATGGATAAGAGATGTAGTGTAAAAAGGGATACCATATATATACTAGAAGTAAACTTGGAAAAATGCCTTTATAACGTAGATGTGGCAATATGCTTTTAATTAACACTAAAAATCTAAAGGCAATAAAAGAAAAAAATAATAAGCTACATCAAAAACTTGCCATGGCAAAAAACATAAACAAACCCATCATATTTAAATTCAAAAGACAAATTTGGAAATGTCTTAAAATGTCTATCACAGATAAAGATAAATATTTTTAATATATAAAAACTGTGAAAGTGAAAAGTATAGGACCAAAAAATTTAATAATGGACAAAATACATGAACAGAAAGATTTCTTTAGAGAAAAATATTAAAATTCCCTTAAATACATGAAAATTATGCTTAAATTCACATGTAACAAGAAAAAAACTAAAATATAAGTATTGAGATTTTTCATAATATGAGACTTTTATTTCTCACATATAAATTCACAAAAATTCAAAAGCTTGACAACACTATCTTTTGGCAAAGCTGTATGGGGAAATGAACTCTCATGCTTTGCTCTTGGGAGTGCAAGATGATAAAATCCTTATGGAACAGAATATTACAATAATTAAATTACATATGCATTCACCTTTTGGACCAATAATGCACTATTTGAATATACAGCTCCAATAATATACAAAAACATATGCACGAGTTTTTTATTGCAGCATTTTCTGTGCTAGCAAAACAACCCAAATCTACTCTGGTGAAGTCACACAATGGAATACTGCAAATTTGCAGAAAGAATGATAAAACTTTTCATGAACTAATATGAAGTGATTTTCAGGTATATTATTAATTTTAAAAAAAGCAAAGCACTAAAATATATATTTGGTACTCTATTAGTAATAAAAAAGGGATTTGCTACTAGTAATAAAGAATGGGATATAATAATACATATAATTATATATTTATATTACATATGTATATATATATGTGTGTGTGTGTGTGTGTGTGTGTATACATCTTTGCCAAAAAGGTAAAAAAAGAAAGAAGAAACACAAGAGCCATAAACAAGAAACTAATGAAATTGGTTACTTGTAACGGTGGGTAGTAGTGGGTAGAAATATGACACAGAAGCAAGAGGGAAAATGAGAACACTCTGAATACACACTTTCATATAGTTTAGACTATCAACCAATATTAATGTTTTAAATGTTCAAAAAGTAATCTCAAGAAAGATGGAAAAAAACACAGAAATGTGCCTATCTGTATATCAAATAGATACCATTACTACAGAATTTGGGAAA
Source organism: Physeter macrocephalus (assembly GCF_002837175.3). Lineage (NCBI taxonomy): Eukaryota > Metazoa > Chordata > Mammalia > Artiodactyla > Physeteridae > Physeter > Physeter macrocephalus. The sequence continues at coordinate 84,187,052 of NC_041218.1, forward strand.
AATTTCTGACTATATGTAACCTCACTGGAATACATTTAAAGTTAGATAACTTTAAACACCTTTTGAACTTTAAAGTGTAATTTTGCTGTATTAGGATATAGCAGCTTTAACATTATTTTGTGTGCATTGGAGAATTCAGAAAATGAGCAAACATACTGATGTTACCTAGAATCATGGTTCTCACTATGGGAGAAGAAATACACCAATGAAGAGGAGACAAGGAAGAACTCTGGTGCTAGATTGGAGTTAGAGGGATCAGTTACTCATGAACACACACACACACACACACACACACACACACACACACACACACATGCACACACGTCCCAGCTCTATCAAATGACAGGGACTAGAAACAATGGTACCAAATAGCAATGAGCACACATGGCACCCACGTCTTCTCCTTACCTTTCATCACTAACATAAACAATGGCTCTTTGGTGAAATTGAAGATTCCAGGCCTGGGGCAAGAAAAACATAAAGTGAAGCTGGAATATCTTATGCCATCAAGTTAATAAGTGCTCAAAATTTATGTCTTCCTCTCAAAAACCCATAATCCAGATCTAATCATGAGGAAAACATCAGACAAACCCAACTGATGGACATTTTACAAAATACTAGTTCTCCTTAAAACTGTCAGGATCATCAAAAAAGAAAGTCTGAGAAAACTGTTACATCTAGAAGAGCCTTAAAAATCATGACAGTTAAATGTAATGTGGTATCATGTGGGATCCTAGGACACAAAAAAGTACACTAGGTAAAAACTAAGAATTTAAACAAAATATAGTTTTCAGTTAGTAATAATGCATCAGTATGGTAAATAGTTGTGAGAAATCTATCATACTAATATAAGACAGTAAAAGTAGGGGAAACTATGTGGTATATTAGAATTTTCTGTACCAACTTACAACTTTTCTGCAAATTAAAAACTATTCTAAAATAAAAAGTTTACTAAGAAAAAAAATACCTAGCTCATATTCAAATAAAACGGTGGTAGTGGTAAGGGGGATCTCTTTCTCTAATACAGAAAACACAGGTGTAAAATAAAAAATGTATCAAAGAGCAGTACCAATATACCGCATTGCACAATTTCTTTCTTCAGTAAGAAATTATCTGAAGAATTTACTACCTAACAGCCAAAGGTTTAACCTTTCCTAATGTAGAAAAAAATAGCACTGTCAGAGGAAAATATTTTACTTGAAATATTCTGCATATGTACAAGAATTGGATTTTACAAATTTATGCTTTCTGAAAACAATTTTATTGTATATGGTAATGACTGCTATATTATCTGTATCAAATCCTATCCTATTTGAGTTTTTATATCTAAGTTCAAATTTATGGATACCAAAACATGACTATTGAATATATTATTATATTTCTTTTTTACTAAATTAACTAACTCCTGGACAAATTATTATTCATTAAAAAATTTTATTAGAATTTGTACCTATTATTTATTCTAATCACATAGCATATTTAAAACCAATGATAATACACTATGGCTTACCAACTTTAAACCAGAGAATAATCTTAATGTTAATGTATGTTTGTAGATAATATTTTATAGTTAAAACTACAGTTTTTATTCATATAAAAATCAGAATTGTTAAATAGTTACTATTAAAATATGCAGGATTATTTCAAAATATGGAATAGTGTTTCCTTTCAAATGTAGAACTGCAACTTACATATTTGAAAGAACTTAACTTCTTTTTATTATTTTTTAAAATTCCAAATACGGACACTTCTATAAATGTTTAATAATAGAACACAAACTGCTCAGCTGAAAAAAAGTGAAAAATAAAACCACATGGGAAATGATAAAAGGCACAGGAGCCATTTTAACATGGCTTCCATTGGCTAAAGATGGAACAATTTGAGCATCAAAAGAACAACAGGAATAGATAAGATGTCATGCTGAATAAAGTGAGAATCCATGAGTCCATATTTACATTACTACTTCTACTAGTAGACTACTACTACCACTGCTACTACTACTACTAGTAGTAGTACTACTTAAATGGAAGGAGTAGAGGAGAAGGAAAAACTTTCATTTACAGAAGAATAACAAGAAAGAAAGAAAAGTAGGAAATAAAAAAATTATTTTAAAACCAGCAGAGTAATAACTGATGCATGCAAAATTAATTAAAGTATGCCTAAGCCATTTTGTGAAAATTTGTTTGGGAATAGGATGTAGTCAGCCTCAAAGGCCTCAATTTTTTTTTTTTTTCTTATATATGAAGAGAAGTTTTTCCTTTATACCACTTAACCAAGTTATCAAACTCATCAGCAATAATTGAACAAACTGACATCATGTGTCACATGAAATAATTCTGAAAAAAGGACAAAAAATCACCTAGGCAATATTTCTGTATTTAACTTGATTTCATTCATGAGAAACTAATCAGGCAAAATGAAATTAAAGAGCATTTGTGAAACAGCTGGCTTGGATGACTCAGAATGTCAATCTCACGAAAGACAAAAATCAAAACACAACAAATGTGACTGGTGTACGAGTGCTCATTATATCATTCTTGTGACTTTCCTGTGGAGTAAAATTTTTCAGTAGAAAATATTGGAAAATATATACGTCACTCACAAAATTCTCATTTCTTTGGTGTCCCTAAGAGTCACTCATTTAATTTTTTCTTTGATTTTTTTGGAATTTGTAATTTGATACATAAACTTTCATTTTAATGAAGAAGAAATTTGACTAAAAAAAAGATATTTTATGAGAGATAGTTAAGTGTCTTTGCTTTGTACAGATTTCAGTGCTTTGTTTTAATTTTTATGCTGATTTTCATGAATTCATATGCTTGTAAAAGAAGTCTTTGTCCTATACTCCCTAGTATTCATTAGTCTTCTTTCCATATATTTTATGTTTAGATTGTTATCGTGGGAATGGCAAAAACTATATGGGCAATTTATCCAAAACACGATCTGGACTAACATGTTCGATGTGGGACAAGAACATGGAAGATTTACATCGGTATGTAAATTTCTTTCTTTCAAGATATAGTATGTAGTGATAACAGCAGATAGGTGTATTGAGGTACACTGGTATTTCTTTCTATTCATTTATATATTATAGTAAGCTAATAAAAACATTAGATTGACGGTTCTGTGCAACTCAATTTAACATTTTCTCTCTATGTGGCAAACTTAAATAAACAATTCAAAGCAGTACGTATTTATTGAGCATTTACTATGTGTTCTGCTGTGTAACAGGTGCCTCGGGAACATTAACAAAAAGTGGACATACATTTGGGCTCCACCTTTAAGCATGATATGGTCATACGGAGAAAACAATTACACAACTGGATAAGACATTGTATAATGAAATGCCAAATCTAGTGTTTCAAATAGTACATTATAGGATTATATTCTCATAATTATTTAATTATTAATATTAGTCTATAAAATTGATGTGACCATCTTCATGCATATACACACCTTAAAATTCCACTTAACTACTAAAAACTTACTGAGACACGTTTCCTTGTATAGCTTTATTCTGATACACACGATTTTTCTATAATTAAAGCAATGGATATATAATTGAAAAAAATCTATATATTTCAGAGAATTAGAGATTTTGACATTGGACATATTCACAACAAAAGCAGTTATCTTCCACTTGACCCCAGCAGTAGTGCTAGTGTGTTTGAAATTACAAAAGACGTATGAGACATAGTTGCAACATAGAACAGAGTTTTATTAAATATCCTGGAATATATACAGCAGGATTAAAAGAAAAATGGTAGTGTCATTTAATAAAGTATCGACAACATGGTTGCTTTCTGTGAGTTGTTATCTCATTTGACCATCATAATCCTATATGGAAGATATTTCTATTTGTGAATAAGAATTTAAGGATCCAGAGAAGCTGAGTCATTTTGCTCCTGGCTCCACTTTAGCTTTAAAGTTCTTATTCTCTTTCAAAATTTACTCACTAGTGGATGATAGTTTTTCGACTAATTTACTTCACAAACAAATAGTGATAGTTCTAAAGCAGTGTTCTCTAACATAAATATGCAATTGACATATGTAATCACATTTGTACTTTTTAGGTTTTCCAGTAGCCATACTTACAGAGTAAAATTAAACAGGCAAATTTTAAAAATAATGTTTTTATTAATCCAATATTTCTAAAGCTTTTCATTTCAATTTGTATTCAACATAAAAATTATTAATGAGCTATTTTACATTTTATATTAAAGCTACAAAATATGTTGTATATTTATAATTATAGCACCTTTCAATTTGGATGAGCCACATACTAGCTCTTCTGCAGTTCCCCTGGCTAGTAACTACTGTATTGGACACTGTAGCTCTAGGACTTCAAAGTTAAGCAGAATTCTGCCATCATGTATCTCACTCTAGTATGGAATGGCAGAAAACAGCAAATGCCAATGCCATATTAGAAAATCCACGAAAAAAGCATATCTTATGTTATGGGACTGCAAACAAGTGACACCCACACTTAAATGGTCAGGAAGTTTTCCTATAGGAAGGGATGTTAGTTGGGACATACGTAATAAGTAGGAGTTGGTCAAAGGAAGTGTAGGAGGAAAAGTACATCAGGCAAAAGAAATAACTTGTCCAAAAGCCCCCAAATGGAAGTGTATAAAAATCAGAAATAACTTTAATAAGGTTGAAACAGTATAATTTGGTTAATGTCCACAGAGAAGAAATTCTCCAGTGGCAAAACCATACAGGACCCTATAAGCTGTGTTAAGAAATTTGAAGAAAAACGAAACGAAATTGAGTTATTTGTAGTGAGGTGGATGGACCTAGAGTCTGTCATACAGAGTGAAGTAAGTCAGAAAGAGAAAAACAAATACCGTATGCTAACACATATATATAGGGTGGATAGCTAGTGGGAAGCAGCCGCATAGCACAGGGAGATCAGCTCGGTGCTTTGCGACCACCTAGAGGGGTGGGATAGGGAGGGTGGGAGGGAGGGCGATGCAAGAGGTAAGAGATATGGGAACATATGTATATGTATAACTGATTCACTTTGTTAGAAAGCAGAAACTAACACACCATTCGAAAGCAATTATACTCCAATAAAGATGTTAAAAAAAAAAGAAATTTGAGTTTTATCCTAAGCATTAAAGGAATTCATTCAAAAATTTTAAGCAAGAATTGGCATGATTAAAATTAATGCTGATTTCAACACTGATATTTTTAAAAGCATTTTTAGAAATACGGTGGAGTGGATCTAGCTCTTCACGGACTTGTGAAAGACAATTGTAACCAACTCTGCCTTCAGTGATTCCATATTAGAAGCTTGACAGTTTTATGGTGGAAGGAGTTACAGTTACACTACAGAAATATGCAAGGACAACAAATAAAGACCCCCTCCCCCCATACACACTTCAGAGTGCTAGTTGTTAAACATTTACCAGCATACCACTGGAAATACGTCGCATATTTATTCAGGGATGCAATGGTTATAACTCAATTCATTGAGTTTAGGTTTGCCTTTGGAAATAGTTAAAAGTCATTTGGAAACAACTTGTAGGATATTGATGAATGATTAAGTTGCATGGTACCATTTTAGTTTAAGAACAAACTATGACTGAGTAAAGAGGTAATACTGTGTGGTGGTTTTGAACACTGACTCTGGAAAGAGCAGTGTGTTCAAACACTTGTTCTACAGCTTAAAAACCATGTGACCCTAGAAAAATGAATTGTCCTCTGTGGATTTCAATTTCGTCAAATACAAAATTGCATAATCTTTGAGCCTGTCTCATCAGGTTGGTCTAAGGGCATATATGTAAGTCATCTGTAATAGAATCTGTCACATAATAAGTATTGTATGTCTTTACTGTCGTATTGGTCCAAAAAGTAAATCCAAGTTTAGTAAGATAGTCCAAGTTTCTATGTTGAATCTCTTCCCAATTTTTTAAAATGACACATTAATTATGTTCAAGCATGGTAGTAATTAGTAATCCAAACCAAATTAAGCTAGGATGTATAGTTTTCATGACATGGTCAGGATGGCCATGTTTGACTTCATTAATGTTACTGAGGTAAATGTAAATATTGATGTTATATGAGTGGGCATGGTCTTATAACATACAGTATTTTTGCTTTACTTCTGTAATAAATTTAGTTAAGATGTAAAATGAGAAAGGCTGAAGTGTTACTCAATTATCTGTCAAAAAATCATATTTTGTAACTATATGCCCAGTGAAATTTTAGAATTTAATAATTTTATTAGCACATTGTTATTGTTTTCAGTGTATCTTCCAGTACATTGATGTTGTCATAGTAATGTTGCTAGTGATGCCTCTTTACATGTTTCTGAAACATGAAAAAAATACTTTTGCAATAGCTTGCACTTTCTATGCATTTTATAACTTAGATCTTTGTCATCTGCTCCTTTTTTGGCACAGGGGTATTGTTACCTTGCCAGTATAGTTATTAAATAGAAGCAACGTCATAAAATCTTTTCTCACTTTATCTATGCTGACTCTTCAGCCTTATTCCTGAGTTAAAGAACATCCTTCCAAACTGCAAGAACAACAACAAAATAAGCCTCAACCCCCCCCCCCGCCAAAGTTCACAGCAGGTAGCTTGTGTTGTATCTGTAATGAAAGTTATGCACTGGGATTATATCTTCTTCGTGACATTTTGTTTCTCTTGGACAAGATGTGCATTTTGTTGTTTATGCAGGCATATCTTCTGGGAACCAGACGCTAGTAAGCTGAATAAGAATTACTGCCGGAATCCTGATGATGATGCCCATGGTCCCTGGTGTTACACGGGGAATCCTCTCATTCCTTGGGATTACTGCCCTATTTCTCGTTGTAAGTATATTTTGTGATCTTTGTCAGGTGAACCATTTAAAATATACTGCATGCCCTCTAAAATGATACCTTAACCAGAGGTGGAAATAATAAAGGAGGGCTAGAGTTGATCCCAAAATAAGGATGCATTCCAGACAGCAACACACATACACACAACTTCATCTCTCCTCTAGACAAGGGGACAATCTGCTGACCTTTTAAAAGAGATTTTCCTCCCTCAGAAGATTCCTATTTGGAATTCAGAAGTAATACATGGCCATTGTTCTGACAGGGCTAGAAAGACCTCTCCACCCCCCCACCCCACCAATAAATACTAAGTGTTCAGCCTCTGAAAGTAGCAGAGCTCTTAGCAAAGTCCCCAGACCACTAACAGACCCATAAACAGATCAGAGATAGTTGTGCTTCCATTTTCTTCTCAGCTGTTTAGGCCAAGGCTAAGAAGTCTAAAACATTCCATCTACTTCTCGGAGCCCAAGATGATTTTGTTTAAAAAGTATTAGCACATACAGTAAAGGATATACGTAAAGTGTATAATATATGTCTGATACACTTCATGTAAAAGAGCGCCTATATAGCAATAAGAAAAAGATGAGATGATTCGAGAAAACTGAAGATGAATCTTCAAGAATAAACTTAAAAACAAATGAAAAGATAATAAAACTTAATAGTAAGAAAATATAATAATTATAATGAAAAGATAAAAGCATAAGAAATCATTTCCACCAATCAGGTTGGCAAATAAGAAAATGATTGCTAATGCCTAATATTAGTGAGAACCTGGGTAATCAGACACTCTCAATACTGTGCTGCTCTGTGTACTGGGAAGCCTGTATTGAAGTCAGTTTGGGGAAACGTATCAGGATTTACAACCTCTGCACGACTGACATTTCGTGCTGGATAAACCTTTGTTATGGGAGGATGTCCTATGCATTATAAGATGTTTGGTAGTGTCCCTGGCCTCTACCCACTAGATGTCAATAGCGTTACCTCCACTGAGAACTGCTAATGGAGAGTAATGTATATTGAGATGAAAATATATCCTCAATATGTTATTGATTGAGTGAAAAAGACTTATAAAGCTCTATTAGTAGCAAGAGACCATTTTACTGTAGTACATGTCTCACAGCTCTGTTTATGGCAGACATCTTTAAACACTATGTTAAACTGCCTTCTTGTTTAAAAAAGACATCGTTTTATATGTTCAATAAGAGTCCTGTTTTAAGAATGTTTTTCATGTGAGACAAGGCAGTAGCAAGTACCTTGAAAATAGCAGCAAAAATACTCACTTTAAAAGAGATTAGATTGAAGAAATTATGTTTGCTTTAAAACATAAAACACAAACACAAGTCTATATTTTCCATAATATACATCAAATTAAAGAGATAATTTCTCACCATAAATTGTAACACTAGTTACGTTTCATGAAATTTTAGCATAAAAGAAAACTTTTAAAATATGATGTTAATCAATTATATCTATAGTTAAAACTTGGAACTTCCCAATCTATTTTTAATAAAGAAATTTTCAATAATAGTAAGTAAATATCTTATATGTTCACAAAGAAATAGTATTTCATATTGTTATATTTCATTTCATCAGCTTTAATCATAGCCTTTCAAATTAATTAGTGTTCTCCTAATGTTCCTCACTTATCCCAGATTAGGGTTTGCATAGGTCCTGAAAATGTTCTTTTATAGAAGATGTCTTTCTGGTTTTAACATTAAAATAAACAAGCAAACAGACCAACCTTTCCAACCTCTCTGGTGTACAAAAAAATTTTTTTAATGGTGAAAGGGTTATGTTTTCTAAGTATTAGTTTTATTTCATGGTACCTCTTTGTGAAGTTTCTACGATTAAGAATAATGGAGGCTAATAGACTCTTCAATGACCTAGGAAGAAGGAAAAAAGTCAATGACCTGGCTTCTAAAACAAGTTCTATTGCTTTCCCTATAGAATTCCAGATTTCTAAAAATCACAGTAGCCTAATTTTAGTATGTAGATATAGTTAAGAGTAAAATGTTCCCATAGAGAACTGTGATTTGCTTTAGAAATTTGAGACAAGGCTCTAATAACTTTAAAGTTTTTAAAGCATATTTTCAACTAACATTTTTAAACTAAAAGTTAGTAATGTGCTATTGAAAGACTTCAGGGTGTTGCTAGTATTTGATTAAATGCTATTGAAGATAACTCATTTATTTCAATGTATTCTGAACATTAATTAATTTCAACAAGTATTTTTACACTGTCATTTTTCTAACTAATATTTATAGCCAGGATTTATTTACAGTTTTCTTGCTGGTGAAAGGCTAATAAAATTTATCTTTAGAAGATTTGAGTTCTTATTTATTTAACTTCAGAGACTATATATCATTTTCACACTGCACATTTATATTACAAAACATGTAAAGGTTTGTATTCCTTTCTAAAAAATGCTTACAAAATAATATTTAACATATATTTTTAATGTTCTCAAGATGCAAAAATAAAACTGTAGAAATGTCTATATTTGTCTATACACATATACACAGTATATCTTAGAAAATTCTTAAGTATTTAGAGAGCATAGTGGTTTAGAGTTTCAACTCTGATTTCCTGGGTAAGGATTTTAGTTCTATCACTTTAAGTGCCTTGGGTAAATTACCTCCACCTCAGTTTGTATTTATTTATTCATTTGTTAATAAGTTTAAATTGTGCTCCTATTGTGTGCAAAGCCCTATACATCATTCTAGGTATAAAAAATATAAACAATGTTTCCTACGCTCAAATAGTTTTCAGTGTACAGAGGAGACATTTTACATACATAATCGCAAATAGTCATTTAAATACATACATATTAATATTAAAATATATAATAAGAATGGGAATACAAATGTCAGCGTGGAAAAAGGTGTGCTGTTCATAAAGTTTAGAATTTGAGTTGAAACTTTAAGGATCTATTAAAAGAAAGTTTTCTTTATGTTTTCAGTAAGAGCACATGTTTGGTTCTGAGGCCATATAAACATACACACACACACACACACACACACACACACACACTCACACACACCCCTACACTTCCATAGGAAAAACTTTTATCATTGACATGTTTTCCTTCTTCAAATTTAAGGTGAATCAATATAAAGTAAAATTTGTATCATATATAGTTGTTCAGATTTGAGTACTATGGTGGAGACGTAAGGGAAAAGTAAAAGAGGAGAAGTGAAAATAGTATTTTAAGGTAAAATGGAAAAGGCCTAGAAAGCAGAAGAAACTAGAATGCTTTCAAAAAATTCATAATCTAACCAGCAACCCAGAATCTCTAGAAATCTGATTTTAAGTGGTAATGCAGCTTCTTCTAAGTTGTGAGAAATATTGGCTAAGAGGAAAATCTATATATATATATATACTCTTAATTATTAAAGCCCCTAAATGATAAGATCTACACATTTTAAAAAATTTACATATTTTAGTAAGGTACAATAATGAATGAAATACTTTGTTGACATATTAACTTGATGCCTAGAAATAGGAAACTTGATATGCAATTAAGAATACAATGAATAGTGTAGTCTTTTTCACCACAAACGATACAAAGAATAAATATCTAGTTTTTTATTTTAGAATTTTTGTGTAAATAACTTGAGTGGAAAAAGCAATATCCTTGATGTTTTAATGACCACAGTCGGCCTTCATTCTAATTTGTACTGTGAACTAAAACAATGACCTCAGCTGACTCTAAGACAAAACCACCCCCAAGGATAAACTAAAGGGAAAGGGAAATGATGAAATTTGTATGTTGACCTTTACGCTTATTCACTTAAAATATCTAGATCTGGAAAATGGACATAAATAAAAATGCTTTAGCATGTATTAATTTTCTCAAGATTTCCCATAAATAAAAATCAGATTTGCATCTATTACAAAGGAATCCATATGCCATTTTTGTTTTGTTGCTGGTTTATTTGAGCTCAGGGCACTTCCAGAGACTAACAACCAGCTGGGTCTAAACAAGGCCTGACTAAACTCTATGTCATCAATTCTGGACAGTCACACACTCAATTCCAGGAAATGTCTTGTACCTCATTCATTACTACTTAAGTATTTTCAAATCCTAGCATCCTCCAAGCCTTTCTCTTGGCAGCAATTAAACCCCACTCAGTAGGGAGGTTGTAAAAAAAAAGTAAGTATGAAGTTTTAGTTATAATTTATTTGCAGTTTCTGGTATTCTTTTTTTTAATACTTTTCCTCTTACTACCTAGAAAAACCAGTCTTTGAAATATACTAACAAAACATAATTATATTTGGCTATCCCTCTTTTTCCATGAGTGACCTTGATTTCTATCTTCTCGAATTCTTAAAAAAGTTTTCTGAAACATAGGAAGTCTTAATTATCCTTAACCATATTAAAAAAAAGTAATTTTCAGAAAAAATATAAATGGGTCAAATTACAGTAAAGCTACATAGTTTATCTATATGAATGGCCCAAATAAACAATAATAAGCATTAGTGCTGTTCGGTGGAATGTTCATTGTATACGATGTTTGGCATCTTGGGAGAATGAGGCAGCTCCTTGTTGCTAGCAGTGTAATTCAAACTGCCAACATCCATCAAACCACATACCTGAGAAGCTTCACAGTCATAAAACAGGGCTTTCCTCACATGACCCACTACCAGTAGGTGCATGCTTTCAACTTTGTCTAAAAGTGATACATAATTACTCAAAAGAGTATTATTGCATTTTATTTTTGAATAAAATGCAAAGAATTGTAGTAAATTATCCATTCATGGATATTTGAATTTCAATACACAATTCTGGTTCTACATAACAGAAATATGTATGTAAAAATTATGTATATACATATATATTTGTTTTTACAGGTGAAGGTGATACCACACCTACAATAGTCAATTTAGACCGTAAGTAATCTTTCAAAATAATATATCTGAGTCTCTTTGTGTCAGAAGTGATGTCATTATTTTCTTCATAGAAAAATAACATCATTATATCAACTTCCATCATAAAAATAAAATAATCTATTTTATTTTATTTGAACATGTTTTTTCTGTGTGCATGTGTAAAGGTGTTACAAAGGCAACTGCATACTGAATATCAAAATTCAATGCTCTGTCACAAAACATGTTATATTTAACTTTGAAAAAAGCATGTATATTGCTTTTACCTAATTGGGGGCAGAAGGTATCCACTGGACTTTCACCATCCTTTAACTTAAATCAGGATGCTACAGTCAGAAAGAATGAAACCCGAAGGTTGGAAAGTTATGCAGTGTCTTTATCCTGCTCTATCTTTAAAGCTCTTTGCATGCTCTACGAGGCAAAAGATGACACAATCTGAGAGGTTCAGTTAATCCTCAGCTTAAGAAAATCTGTCGGGAGCTGCTTGTATCTGATTTTCACACATTTCTTGGGCTGAAGGAAGTTACTCAAATGTTTTGATTTAAGAGACCACCTGCTGTGTCCCAGGCTGAAGAGCACATGGAAATCTATTTTAGACCATGGACAAGAGTGGAAAGGATAAGGCAAGGAACACCGAGGAGGGTCAGGAAAAAGTTTACTTCAAAGAATTCTGAATTATATCATTTGGATATAATGATTTAGACATAATTATGTCATTTGGATAAAATTTCAATTAATATAACTTTGGAAACGTTGCAAAATGGTTCTACATTCTTACTATACAAATTCAGGAGTAATAAACCAAGTATAGTTTTTTTATTTTCACTTAGGCTATTGCTTTTCATTGACATTTAGAAATAAGCACTGTAAATAACCTTGTTCCATTTTATGTTGAGGTTGTTAAGGGAAATACAATTAATGGTAGACCTGAAGAACTTGTACCTAGTGAGCAAAGCCACTGTAACTATCATGGTAATGCTGTTGACCTTGAGTTGATTAGTTTTTCTGTGTTACCCATCTACTTAGATGAGGATAGCAAACACTTTGGGCCTGATTTGGCACTGTAGTTACGGTATTTACCTTCTTTTGTCCACAATGTTCTTCTGACACAATTACAGTAGTTACATTTGTGTAGTTACCATTGCACTAAAGAAAGCTGAGAGGCACGGATTATTTCAAAATGTTTTATTAAAATGTTATGTTTGGTCCTCTTTTTAGATCCTGTAATATCTTGCGCCAAAACAAAACAATTGCGAGTTGTAAATGGAATTCCAACACGAACAAATGTAGGATGGATGGTTAGTTTGAAATACAGGTAATTATTAATAGACACAAATCACACATATCTGGATTATTTGCAAAAGTTATATTCCCAGCAGTATGGCCATGTGTAGTCGTGCAGGTTGTGCCCTCCACAAGGCACCTGTATGGGGGGGGGGCACAAGAGGGGACTAATCACATTCTGCTTGCCAAAAGGAATGGATTTTGCAATTTGTGCCTCCAGAGATGGTGCCATTTTAAATGCTTACAAAGGTCTCATATGTGTTTGCATTGTCCCTGATGTGGCACTTCAATTCTCGTAAAGCAAAAGACAACTACACAGAGAACCTACCTATACCCTGATATCACCATATAGTTATAATACTTATGTTATTAATTTCCCAATCTAGTATATTATGAGATTATTTTTTAACTTGTCTATGCACAATCATATCAAAAATTTTATATTTGTTTTTAATTTCTGACTTTTTATTTTTATTTATTTATTTATTTATTTTTTTTGTGGTATGCGGGCCTCCCTCTGTTGTGGCCTCTCCCGTTGCGGAGCACAGGCTCCGGACGCGCAGGCTCAGCGGCCATGGCTCACGGGCCCAGCCGCTCCGCGGCATGTGGGATCCTCCCAGACCGGGGCGCGAACCCGGTTCCCCTGCATCGGCAGGCGGACGCGCAACCACTGCGCCACCAGGGAAGCCCCTAATTACTGACTTTTTAAATTGTCATTCTAATGAAAAATAGCAATAATTTAAAATTCTAGAACATTTCATCATTAAGGGAAACATTAAGAAATTATACTGATAGATGAACAGTCTTGAAATTATAATATTCAGTGTGGATAAAAAAATTCTTGACGTGTCTATTTCTAAATGTTGTAAGAATCAATGCCATGTTCTATGTAAAATTTTTCAAAATATACTATTATACAAAATTAAGATTAGTAATTATGTTGTAAGAATTAAATATTGAAAACAGGAGTTAGCTTAAAACCTGATCATACAACTTTCTATATACTACACATATTATACTGTATGGTAATCAGAATGTTAAAATATCTTTGTCTATATCTATCTGTATTGGAACCTCATCATGCAACATACGCCAAAGTGCACCTGAATTCTAGCCACATTTTCCCTTGTTTTCAAGACACCCCATGTTTCTCTCTCCGAGCCTTTGTGCTGTGGTTCCCACTGTATGTTATAGCTTTCTTCCTCTGTATTTTATGCCTGGAAAATCTTTCATTCTTTAAATACCAACTGGAATATCTCCTCTTTTTGGAAACCCTCCCTGTTCCTTTACCTCTAGCCTCCTAGAATAGAGGAAGAAAATCCATTTTTTTAAACCATAACCAAATCACAGTAGCATTAAATTAGAACAGAGACAACTTGAAACTGAAGTTTTTAAAAAATAAGTCTTAACAAGCTTGAAGTTTATATCCTTTGATATATATATGACTTTAGATACCAGGTAGAAGATGGTCTAAAGTTCTCTTTGAGTGTATCTTTCTTTCAAGGAGTAACTTATCAATTTTTTTTTTTTTTTTGGCGGTACGCGGGCCTCTCACTGCCGCGGCCTCTCCCGTCGCGGAGCACAGGCTCCAGACGCGCAGGCCCAGCGGCCGTGGCTCACGGGCCCAGCCGCTCTGCGGCATGTGGGATCCTCCCGGACCAGGGCACGAACCCGCGTCCTCCGCACTGGCAAGCGGACTCTCAACCACTGCGCCACCAGGGAAGCCCTCTCATCAATTTTTATAAATATTTATGTTGATAATTGTGGGGTAGCTGTCCTGGGTGTGTAGTACCGAAATAGATTTATGAAACTCACCAGAATATTAAAGCTGATTGTGCAATATGAAGACTTAATGAAGGCTGTAAAACTGGGTGTGTGTGTGTGTGTGTGTGTGTGTTTTATTTTCTTTATTATAGAAAATGTTCCAAGAATCTGCATCGTTGAACTAATTAGAGGATCTTTGCAAATCTCATTACTCGAGAAAAAAAAAGGCAAATACTTTTCAATTTATTCTTATTCAAAGGAGACTTCCTTTGGAAGTCTCCATCCTTGGAGAAGCAGGTGAAACTGTTTTTCATCAGATCAGAGTAGTATAAACTTTTTTTTTAAAAGTACTTTTCCTTTTAAATCCAAGTTCTTAGTAACAACAGCTGTTTAGCTATTCTTCCAAAACTCACAGAGAGGAATAGAAATTCAAACTCGATATATATTCTTAACCTCCTGTGTGGTACAGGCCATAAATAACTGTGGTCTTAGTCTGGGAATCTTATTCTATTACCCTCTGAAGCACTGAACATCTGTACTCTTTGGAAATGTAAATTGTGAATAGTTGTACTTTTTTCCATGTGTCTGCCAAAAAATAATGGATTTACAGATTTTGTATACATCAAATAAATGTTCTAGTATTTATTATTCTCTACAAATATTTTATAATTTCCTAGATCTGTCTTGCAAAATTGTTTTGATTTTATAAATAAATGTTATATTGTTGGTCTTAAGCTGAACAAACAAATTACTCAAACTCAGTTATACTCTAAGTTAATATATCAGAACTACATAATGGTAATGAAAGAAAGGAATAGTACATAAATATTATATATGGTTACCACCAGATGGTTTTCAGATTTTAAATCAAAACTCAAATTTGCAGTTTTTATAATCAAACACTGAATTTAAAATAGGTCTAATTATCCTATATTTGTAGCACATACTTTCTCTCACAAGGATAGACACACACACACGTGAACATATGTGTTGGGAATGGATCTTCGTGTGTAGTGACAGGGTTCCTCATACAAAAATAAAGTTGCTTTCATAAAATTGTAATCACATTATGAAAAAAAGTTCTAATGCTATCATCATCAAATATCATCCTTTAATAAAAGGATTACTGTTTTATTCTAGTTGGGTTAATATCTACATTTTTCTCTCAATGTGTTTAACAAATGGAGCCATAGGTTTTGCATTAACTGGCAGGCACCCTTTCTGCACAGACGTTACTTGTTTCTCTTTCCTCTTTCTCTTAGAAATAAACATATCTGTGGAGGATCACTGATAAAGGAAAGTTGGATTCTTACTGCAAGACAGTGTTTCCCTTCTCGGTAAAGTATTTCTGAAACCAATATTTGTTTTGAGCATTTAAAAATATGTATGGCTTCCACTTAGCTTTTAGGCTTAGAATGTGTATTCCTTTAACAGATATTCACCAGCATAGGGTGAACAAATTAATTTCTTTTTTTAGATCTAGCTTATACAATTTACCTTGACTTAATTGATACTTACTTATGGGTACTACTTCTGTTCACCTCTTTCCACGATTGGCACTACTCTCATTTGAGGAAAAATTTTGCTAGAATTATGTTAATAATTTTTACCCCAACCTCCTTCTTGCACTGTATATTTCTAGATATTCTTTTTCTGAATTATCAACAAACTTCTCTCAATCCTCCCTTCTTTCTTATGTAGAACCAGCCTCAGAATAATACTGAGAATAATTTTCAATGGAAATTAGCATAAGGAAAAGATAAGGAGGTAGCATTTGTAAGCTTACTCCTTGATTCCCATTAAGGTCACATTGATTTTGTTAGTATAAATATTCAATCCCTATTAACAAACCAAACACACACATTTGAGATAAAAAGGAAAATTTGCAATAAATTATAACTCATGTAATGTGCTTTACCTGAGAATGTTTCATAAATGACCTACTCTCTAGCAAGAATAAGCAAGTTTTTGAAAATAAAAAAGCCATTTAGAATTTCAGCAATTTAAAGGTTCTTCCTGCTTATATGTTCTTGTAGTATTCAGAATCTCCCATAATAACAAATATGTTGCTCTTTATTATATTTTAAAGTTTAAATTTAGGTTATTTATCTGCCCTTATAAGCTAATATAACAATATATGTGATTAATATTACATATTTTAAAGTTATATTTTATATTTTAATTTTTTACTTAGAAACAAAGACTTGAAAGATTATGAAGCTTGGCTTGGAATTCATGATGTCCATGGAAGAGGAGATGAGAAACGCAAACAGGTTCTAAATGTTACGCAACTGGTATATGGGCCGGAAGGATCAGATCTGGTATTACTGAAGCTTGCTAGGTGAGTTCCTTTAGATAGTTTCATATTTGTAATATAGAATGGAATTGTTGAAGCTTTTTCTTCAACTATGTTCTTATTCTTTCTCTCTCATGTAGAGGTATTATAAAAGCATATGTCACATGGTGTGTGTGTGTGTGTGTGTGTGTGCGTGCGTGTGTGTGTACTGAGGCAGAGAGAGGGGCATTTTCAAATTTTTCAAAAGTGAATAAATGAAATTGGGCCAACAGTATGATCAGCCTGCTCTAAAACCAAAGATTAGTGAGCAATTATATGATAACTTTAACAGGTAAAATAATGATTAAAAAAATAGCAGTGACCATTTATTCTTAAATATTTGTAAGTAAATATTAATTTCTCTACTACCTACTCCAAAGCAAAATTGTTTATTCTCTCTAAATGAATCATATTAAACATTCACACTACATTTTAATATGTTAATTTTGTGTTGAATCCAATCAAGTTTACTTACCATTATATTTTCTCTTTTCAGGCCTGCTGTTCTGGATGATTTTGTTAGTACAATTGATTTACCTAATTATGGGTGCACAATTCCTGAAAAAACCACTTGCAGTGTTTATGGCTGGGGCTACACTGGATGTAAGCTATTTTTAGAAAGATAAGGCAATATCATATGTATTTTGTAAAAATATTTTGTATTTGTTTATTTTTCTTACCTTACCCTGTGCTCATTAACTGTACATATTTTGCGCCATTCTAGTGATCAACTCAGACGGTCTATTACGAGTAGCACATCTCTATATTATGGGGAATGAGAAATGCAGCCAATATCATCAAGGGAAGGTGACTCTGAATGAGTCTGAAATATGTGCTGGGGCTGAAAATATTGTATCAGGACCATGCGAGGTAAAAACAGAGATTTTTACAAAGGAGTATGTGATGGATAGCATAGTTTCTTGTGTTTATATTTTCTATTTTTCTCAAATGAGAATCACTGTACACCAACCTGTTCTAAGAGGGAGGAATTGAAAAAGATAACCCTTATTATCCTTGTACATTTTTTTAGCTAAATAGTGAAGCAATACATGTTTCATTGGCAGTAAACTAAGATGACATTTGTCTCTCAAAAAACAAGAAAATAATACAGCCAAAACTCTAAGAGAAAGCTGTTCAAATTAGAAGTTTCTAATATGCAGTTTGATACAATCGCTTGCATTTTTCTAATATTTTTCTAAATGTATCTGATCTTCCCAAATTCTAACTTAACTCTATTAATTTTAGTAAGAGATACATGCCTGCTTTTAAACTTTTAAATATGTTTTTGGTTAAGCCAGTGTGTGTGTGTATGTATGTGTGTGTGTGTTTAAACAAATTCTATTTAAAAAACCACAAGGTCAAAGTTTATGATTTTAAGAGCTTGGACATTTTCATTTGTTAAGCAACTGTTCTTTCCACTTGGCAGTGTTCCTATCCCTATTTCACATAGACAAGCTGTTAAACTTATTTTTAATGTTTTTTGAGTTAAAGAATTTTTAAAATTGCATTAAAATAATACGATTAAAAACGGATTATGTGTTTATAACCACTTTCAAATTTGGTGTTTTTTCCAGTACATCAGTATCACTAAGATTTTCATCACAAATGAAAATCTACTAGGAGAAAGAATTATTTATTTATCTATTTGTTTGTTTACTTATTACTGAGTTCTGTAAACACAAAGTTTTGAGCTAGACCAGATCTTTGAGATATTTAGAAAGCTTGCGCTTATCCCAGCCCTACTGCCATTACTATTTTGACATCTGCTCTTCAGGAATAGCCTGTAATCTGGTTTGTCATCTATACATTCTTAGATTCCTAACTTTAGCATTGAAAAATTTATCACATAGTTGTTATTTTTATCTATATTTACAATCAATCAAATTGATTCAGCCACTTCTCAAAAATGCACTCATCCTCCAGAATTTTTTTTACATCACTGATATTTGAAACAGGGTAAGATAATCACCAAACCAGGGAAATCTAGACACCTAAAAAAGAAATCTCCTAAACATTTGTATAATAGCAATAGCATCACATTTAGTGAAAGTCCCTCAAAATCAATTCTCAAAATGAATTGAAGAGTTCATATCAGTAATCACTGGTGCATTAATTTAAAAAACAGATTAACACCTGTGGCAGAGTTTATATGAAGTCTCTTTGAATAAACTATTTTCCTTAGTGTTTTATCTTCTATTTCACCCCTACCTTGATTTTCTCTGTTATAGAATGTTAATAGCTCTCTTCTTTCCACCTGTATTACAGAACTAAATTTTGCAGTAGTTTAGTTTTATCTCATCACATCACTACTGGGGGAAAATCAAGATAGTCGGAAGCACTCTTCTAAAGACAAAGATGCCAAAAATTAGCCACTGCAATCCTAGGAAGGCTACATGGCACAAAAAAGTGATGCGGCATTTTTAAATGATTATATATAACAATATGTATAAACATATATGTATATAAAATATACACACAAATACTTTTATCAATCTATTCATCTTTCATCTATCACCTATCTATATATGATGATACAACAGGATTACCTACCACACAAGAAATGCCATGAAATCACAGACTACCTTCCACAAAGGGGAAAAAAATACAAATATAACTATATTAACTACTAAGACTAAGTGGAGAAACATTCCTTCTTTCTGCCTGGAAAAGCAATTTCCACAGAGTAAACAGAATTATTTTACCACCTACAAGTTTTTATTTAACTGTTAAAATCATTCTGGGGGCAGGATTGAGGGAAAGGAAAAAAATTAGAAATAAGAGAAAACTTAATGTGGGTTAATCTTTAAAACTGTATGATTGCAGGTGAGTTTTTGGATACATGTATTTTTCTACATTTTCCAAATTTTCTATATTGAACATACTTTGAACATCAGAAGAAAGTCAAAATAAATATGAAATCTACCTTCTTAAAGAGCTATCAATGGTCATGTGTTAATTAGTCTGCATTCAACAAAGGCAAAAACCACTTTAAAACATGAGTGACTATTTTAGAAAAGACAAGTCATACTTAAATGATAACTACACATGATAGAACACTTTGAACTTTTGTACTTATCTCAGTCCAACAGAAAGACAACCAATGGTCTAGTACATCAATTTTATGTCTTCATATTTCAATTGAACTTATTCTCTTTTTTGCACATGTGTATATTTGAGATATAAATCGATACAGGTAATGTTAATGAATTGTCAATTTTTATTTCTAAAATAATACTTTGTTGTTGTTATTGTTGCATGTCTTCTTCCTAGGGAGATTATGGTGGCCCACTGGTTTGTGAACAACATAAAATGAGAATGGTTCTTGGTGTCATCGTTCCTGGTCGTGGATGTGCCATTCCAAATCGTCCTGGTATTTTTGTCCGAGTGGCATATTATGCAAAATGGATACACAAAATTATATTAACGTATAAGGTACCACAGTCGTAGCTGATGTAACTGTGTGTGAAGCTTCCAATAATACAACTCTCCTTTACGTGAAGATTTCAGAGAACATGGAATTAAAATGTAACTTAAGAAATCCCAAGACAACTACTTGAGTGTCATGTTTGTTAAGATACTCATTAATATTTATGGGTGTTTTCTGTTGTTTTGTTTGTCAGTGTTATTTTGTAAATGTTGAAGTGAATTAAGGTACATGCAAGTGTAGTAACATATCTCCTGAAGATACTTGAATGGATTAAAAAATGCAAAGGTATAACTGCTGGATGCTAAAGATATAATGGAAAAGATCAACTAATATCTCTCGGCTGCTTTCCAAGGTTAGTTTCTCAATAATAAATAAGCCATAAGTTAAACATTATTTCAACCTCACAAAAACAATTTATATCTTGTGTCCTTAAATTGTAACTCTGTATTAAATTATATTACCTTTAATATGCCATACATTATATTTCATTCATTTCTCCTCACCATGTATCCTGTAATACTGGTACATATATTCTTTATAAAAGCATATACCTATACACAAATGCCTGGGTACACATGTGCATGCACTACGGTTCAAATTGTAGTGTATCTAATATAACCCCTAAATGTTCTGAAATTGTGTACTTATAGTTTTTCCTTAAGAAAAATATAAACATTTCTAAAGACCAGTAGAAATATTAAGGAAAGGTGCAAGATAGAAGTGACCAGATCATCCTCCATCCATAATCTGCAGATGACCTCTACTGGTTGCCATGTGAGGTGTGGACATGACCTACGAAATTAAATAACACCTAACCTAGGTTCTTACATATATTTATCATCCAAGTTATTTTATGTAGTTTCTAATTCTTAAAGAAAAGTGGCTAATATGTGTATTAGTATTATTTCTTTCCTTCAAATTTAGGGACAATTATTTATGCAAGATGTTTTTAGATCTTTTTTCCTAAAGTATTTAAACAATTCTGAGATGACTAATTGAAGTTTAAAAGTGTTTTGGTCTTTAAACTGTATTTAAATATGTTAACTCTAAGACGTGCTGCTGTGATTGGCTTCTATCTCACCTTCTTTAAATTAAAAACAATATTTAAGAGGAAAATTTCCATGTCTCCAAAATTTGTAAACAGCTTTTCATCAAATTATGCATTAAAATATATATTGAAGAAAGAAGTCAAAATACTTTTCTCTATCTGGAAGTCTTTTAGCCTAATAAAACTTTAGTCAAGTAAAGGAAAAAAATGTAAAAGGAAAGGAAAGGAACTAGCTTGTCTAAACTCTGTATTCAGTTATTTTTTAAAGTACAGTTAAATCTGCTGAATGAGATATTTTATCAAAAATATCTTCATTTTATCTTTATTTTACATAGATCTTTCCTAATGCATGGGAAATATTCAGATTTTGTATTCTGTATGATAACAACCAAATCATACTTATTGTTGTATTAGTCATGATTAGCTAAAGATCATATATTTGCCAAGAAATGAAATAACAAAGAGTAATAGGATAGGTCTGAATTTTCACAAAATATTCCTGTATAAAAGTTCTCTAAAAATAATTATTTGAATATTTTGAATCTAGTATTTCCATTTCTCTAATTTGTTTCTTTTGGATGGTCTCAATTAAGGCCAGGGATTCAAATGATGCTCTAAAAGCTCCATAAGACAATGTTCAATCTTGAGTAAAATGGTTTTAACTTTACTCAAGAGCTTAGTCCACAGAGTATAAGGCAGCAAATCCAGAAATGTTTTTCCAAATTGTGCCATTTTATTTATTTATTTTCTGTAATAAGATATGTGCTGGTATCAAGAAACAGTGAAAGCAAAGAGAGATCCAACAAGTTGCTACTCCATACCAGCTTATCTGATTGTATTTCTCTCTCTCCCTGTGTAATATACCATTATAATCAACATACAGAAATTTCAAAGGCATATTGTCTAAATATTAAAGTATTTTTCATTTAAATGGCAAAATTTTATTGTCACATATTAATGATATTTGTAAAACATTTACTGAATTGTAATTCTTTTAAATAATCACATTTTAAAATATTTCTTTTATGTCTTTTCCTCTAAATTTCCACAGAGAGCTAGGGATGACCTAGATACAAAATGAAGCTAACTTTATAGACATTTTGAACTCAGTGTTTTCCATTTTATTAAAGGGTAAAAACAAGACCACCAATAAACCATCAGACATGTGTAAAATGCAGTTCTTTCTTTGAGAGTTTCCTTTTAATAGGAGGAGATTGATGGGATTGATAATAAAAGCAAGATGAAAAAGACCCATGTTATTTTAGGTGGTACAACAGGGAATAATCATGTCATTTTTCTCTGGTGAAAGATACTATTTCCTGGGCATTCTTTTCTTAATAAACTACAAAAAAAATTAAAAATCCAATTTATCTAAAAATCCATTTCGAGTCACGGAAAAAAGATCTTTTAAATTAAGTTTTCAACGTTATTTTTATTTTGGCTGTTTGAATAATGGTTATATGCTGTTATAATTGTGGACATTTTCTTATGTCTACCAGGAATAGTAATGTAAAATTAAAATATTTGTCATAATGCCTCTGCCGTGCAGAAGGGATGATAATCCTTTTGTATACTTCTTTAATTTTATTGTAAAATGTGTAATGACTTTTACCTATCTGCTGTGGGCAGGTCCTCAGTACAATGGTTTATATTGAGTCAATCTCTAGTATTAACAGGCTCTTGCTTGCTATCTAAGTGTTTCAAACTATGGGAAATGGGAGACACTGGAAGGCAAGAAAAATAACAATAATGACATGTGATAGCAAAATTGTATTTCACTTATTCCTGTGAATATTTCTTGTTGGTACCAATGGTACTGTACAAAGTGAATGTTATAGCCACAATATTCTCTTGAAAAAAACACTGTCAAGAAATAAGAAATTGCTGTAAGGAATTTTCTTGTTGTTTCTAAACATTTTTTAAAAACAAATAATGGTTTTGCAATATAGGGATCATGAGGTAAAGAATTTTAGTAAACTCTCATACTAAAAAACTTTTAAATTGACTTGGTCCAAAAAAGAACTACTTTCAATCAGTTATATCCCATATTTATAGACAAACTCATTTGAGAAATAAAGTTATTTTAAATGAGATGTAGTCTTTATGTGAATAAATTACTTTTCACAATAAAATCCAGTAAGAATTTCAACGTTCAACTGAATTTTCAGCTAAGAATTTACTAATACAAAAAAAAATGTTAAAATTCTCTGGACCCTGTAAATCTTGACAGTGTAATTGTAAGTAGGTTCATTTCCATTTGCACAGAAAGTTTCTGTCTTTAGGAAACTGAAAATGGAATACTGTGGATGTTATGACTGTTTGTCTTGTGTGTAAATAGGAAATAGATAATCTGCCTATTGAATGGTATAGCTGGACACTTACCCAAAAGGGGAACACTGTGGTTATGACGTGTATATACATTTTCTGTAGTTAATAAAGTTGTTATTTTTATAACCATGATTATATTATTATTAATAATAATAAAATATTTTATCAAAACGCTTTTTCTTGTTTTAGTTATATACATGGATATATTTGAATCTGCTCTAGGGCCTAATGCAGAAAACAACAACAATGATCTCACTGACAGAAATTACATATACTTTTTTGCAAGAAATGTCATGTAACCTGTCTATAGAACTAAGACAAAAAAATATTATTCTATTACAACTTATATCTATGGTAATATCAGTGGTCTTCAGCAAACTATTAATCTCTATGCACTTCAATTTCTCCCATTGCAAAATATAATTATTCATTCTTCATATTTGCTAGAGTGGTGCTATGATATAATTTGCTTATATATAAATATTATATATATATAGTGTTGTCATCAATGATCATCTGAATATCTTTACCATATCACTATATATTACAAAGGGAATTATAATTCAATTAATCAATTTGGAATATATCTTCAAAATATACATTAAATTCAGAATAAATATGAATCAAATTCACTCATTTCATTCAAATTGGAAGCAAAATTGGAAGAACTAATTATAAACTGATCTAAACAAAAAGAATTCTGTAACACCATTGCCTATTTCAAGTTATATTATACTGTCTCTCCCTCCAAAAGGTTGCTCTACTAATTTTTCTGGCATAGATACTTATCTCAAGCATTAATTAATTAATGTATCTAATTCTACAGCCCATTATAAAATACTTAATCTTCTTGATGATCATGGTCCAAGCAGAATATATGTACTCAATCTTTTTCGGTGTCAGTAAGAATATTTCAAATGTATATCCTGTTCGATTTTTCTAAATTTTGATTTTTTTACACTCTTTTCTAAAACTCCATTCTATCCTAAACCCATACTGTGCTATTTCCCCCATGCTCCCTTACCCACCCACCCCCAACCCGGCAAAAACATTAATTTTTTCTCTGTATTTATGACTGTTTCTGTTTTATTATGACTGTTCATTTATCTTTTTTTTAGAGTCAACATATAAGTGAAATCATACAGCATTTGTCTTTCTCTATCTGACTTATTTCACTTAGCACAATACCTTCAGGGTCAATCCATGTTGTTGCAAAAGGCAAGATTTCATTCCTTTTTTTACAGCTGAGTAATATTCCATGGTATATACTTATGATTTCTTCTTTATCCATTCACCTATCCATGGGCACTTAGGTGGCTTCCATATCTTGTCTATTGTGAATAATGCTACCATGAACATAGGGGTGCATATTTTTTTTGAATTAATGTTTTCATTTTATTTGGATATATACCCAGGAGTGGAATTGCTGGATCGTATGTTAATTCTGTTTTTAATATTTTGAGGAACCTCCACACTGTTTTCCATGGTGGCTGTAAAAACTTACATTCCCACCAATGGTGCATGGGTGTTCCCTTTTATTCACATTCTTGGCAAGTCTTGTTATATATAATCATTTTGAAAATGGACATTTTGACAGGTGCGAGGTGATATCTCAGTGTAGTTTTGATTTGCATTTTCCTGATGATTAGTGATATTGAGCATCTTTTCATGTGCCTGTTGGACGTCTTCTTTGGAAAAATGTCTATTCAGGTCCTCTGCCATTTTTTAATCAGGTTGTTTGTTTTTCTGATGTTGAGTTGAATGAGTTCTCTATATAGTTTGGATTTTAACCCCTTATCAGATATATCATTTCCAAATATCTTCTCCTATTCAGTTGGCCTTTTCATTTTGTTGATAGTTTACTTCACTGTGCCAAAGCCTTTTAGTTTGATGGAGTACCATTTGTTTATTTTTGCTTCTGTTTCCCTTGAGGACAAATCAAAAAATATTGCTAAGATCCATGTGAAAGACACACTGCTTATGTTTTCTTCTAGAAGTTTTATGGTTTCAGGCCTTATGTTTAAGTCTTTAATCCATTTTCAGTTTATTTTTGTACATGATGTGAGAAAGTAGTCCAGTTTGATTCTTTGGCATATAGCTGTCCAGTTTACCCAACACCAGTTATTGAAGGGGCTGTTCTTGCTTCCTTTGTCATTGATTAATTGACCATACAAGCACGGGTTCATTTCTGGGGTCTTTGTTCTGAACCATTGGTCTATGTGTCTTTTTTTGTGCCAGTACCATACTCTTTTGATCACCATTACTTTGTAGTATAGTTTGAAATCATGCAGGACTATACCTCCAGCTTTGTTTTACTTTCTCAAGATTGTTTTGGCTATTTGGGGTCTTTTGTATTTCCATACAATTTTAGAATTATTTGTTAATTTTATATCTTGCAACTGTACTGAATTCATTTATTAGTTCAGATAGCTTTTTACTGGTGTCTAAGGGTTTTCAATATCTAGTATCATGTCATCGGCAAATAGTGACAGTTTTACTTCTTTCTGTCCAGTTTGGTTTCCTTTTACTTCTTTTCTTCTCTGATTGCTGTGGCTAGGACTTCCAATACTATGTTGAATAAAAGTGGCAGGAGTGGGCACCCTTGTTTTGTTCCTAATCTTAGAAAACATGTTTTCAGCTTTTCACCATTGAGTGGGATGTTGGCTGTAGGTTTGTCATATATGGCCTTTATCATGTTGAGGTATCTCCCTCTACCCATTTCGTTAAGAGTTTTTATCATAAATAAATGTTGAATGTTGGCAAAGCTTTTTCTTCATCTATTTAGATGATCATATGATTTTTATTCTTTAGTTTGTTAATGTGGTATGTCACATTGACCGATTTGTGGACATTGAACCATCCTTCTATCTCTGTGATAAATCTCACTTGATCATGGTATATAATCCTTTTAATATAGTGTTGAATTCAATTTACTAATATTTTCTTGAGGATTTTTGCATCTATGTTGATCAGTGATATTGGCCTGTATTTTTTTTTTTTTCTTCATGGTGTCTTTGGTTTTGGTATCAGAGTGGTGCTGGTCCTAGAATGATTTCAGAAGTGTTCCTTCCTCTTCAATTTTTGGCAGTAGTTTAAGGAGGATAAGTATTAATTGTTTGTTTGGTAGACTTCAACTGTGAAGCCATCTGATCCTGGACTTTTTTTTGTTGGGGATTTGCTTTTGATTACTGATTCACAGTCATTACTGGTAATTGGTCTGTTCATATTTTCTGTTTCTTCTGATTCACTTTTAGGAGATTGTCTGTTTCTAGGAATTTATCCATCTTTTCGAGGTTGTCCATTTTATTGGCATATAATTGTTTGTAGTAATCTCTTATGATCTTTTGTATTTCTGTGATGTTGATGGTAACTTTTCTTTTTTCACTTCTGATTTTATTGTTTTGTGTCCCCTCTCTGTTTTTCTTGATGAATGTGGCTAAAGGTTTATCAGTTTTATCTAACTTTTCAAAGAACCAGCTCTTAGCTTCATTGATCTTTTCTATTGTTTTTAAAGTCTCTATTTCATTTATTTCTGCTCTAATCTTCAGGATTTCTTTCCTTCTACTAACTTTGGGTTTTGTTTGTTCTTTTTCTAGTTGCTTTAGGTGTAAGGTTAGGTTGCTTATTTGAGATTTTTCTTGTTTTCTGAGGTAGGCTTGTATCACTATAAACTTCCCCCTTAGAGTTGCTTTTGCTGTGTCTCACAGGTTTTGGATTGTTGTATTTTTGTTTTCATTTTCTCCAGGTATTTTAAAATTTCTTCTTTGATTTCTTTAGTGATCCATTGGTTATGTAGTAGCATATTGTTTAGCGTCCACATGTTTTTGTGGACGCTAAACAATATTCATTATTTTCATCTTTCTAGTTTTGGTCTTTTCTTTTTCCCTTAGGGAAATTCCTTTAACGTTGTGGTAAAGTCAGTGCTGCTGAATTCTTTTAGCATTTTATTGTCTGTAATCCTCTTTATTTCTCCTTCAAATCTGAACGATAGCTTTGCAGGTACAGTATTCTTGGTTTTAGGTTTTTCCTTTCATCATTTTAAATATATCTTGTCACTCTCTTCTGGATTGCAAAATTTCTGCATAAAGTCAGCTGACGTATTCTGCTTTGTTTTTAATGTGCAGTCTACCTCCACACAGTTTAAGCTCCTTGGAGACATCAGCAATGTCTTTTTTTTTTTTTTAAACATCTATATTGGAGTATAATTGCTTTGCAATGGTGTGTTAGTTTCTGCTGTATAACAAAGTGAATCAGCTATACATATACATATATCCCCGTATCTCCTCTCTCTTGTTCCATATATATGTGTTAGCATACAGTATTTGTTTTTCTCTTTCTGACTTACTTCACTCTATATGACAGACTGTAGGTCCATCCACCTCACTACAAATAACTCAATTTCCTTTCTTTTTATGGCTGAGTAATATTCCATTGTATATATGTGCCACATCTTC
This sequence comes from Physeter macrocephalus, assembly GCF_002837175.3. NCBI lineage: Eukaryota > Metazoa > Chordata > Mammalia > Artiodactyla > Physeteridae > Physeter > Physeter macrocephalus. The sequence goes on from NC_041218.1 coordinate 84,215,406, forward strand.
TTTATCCATTCATCTGTCGATGGACACTTAGGTATCAGCAATGTCTTGTTATTAATATTTGTATATTCGTTATTTTGCACAGTGCTTACACATAATACCCAATATATATATTATAATTATTAATATTCTATAATCCATCCTCTTTTTGAGGGCTTATCAGTATTATCCAGAGATTCTGTAGTGTTTGTAAAAATTGTGCAACTCTCACTGAAGGTTAAGAAATTGGGGTTTTATATTTAACTGCATTATTTAGATTTGAATTAGTAAGCGGGACTATTTAAAAATAGTTTATTATATTTCACACACTAGAACATACAGGAATTATGAACTTTAAGAGTTTTTACATTTATATTTGTAAATGTATTTATTAAAATAAAAATGGAAAACTAGATTTTAGTTCGCCAATGGATACAGGTATTTACTTCATACAACCTAATATAATGTTGATTATGTTGGTGAATATTTTACTGTCTGATTTTCTTTTATGAAGCCTTGATGTCATAACTTTTAGGGGAAAAGGATTATGTCAATTACTGCAAAAAAATTCTGAGTCAACAATAGTCCACTCAATACTTATGTGCAAATATGCCATCTGCTATGCATTGAGAAATTTCACAATATTGTTACTTAATTAGAAAAGGATTTTCATTTGATGAGTTTTCTTAATTGAGAGAAATCTACTCAGGTAATATGTTACAATAAAATGAAATGGAGGGGCTTCCCTGGTGGCGCAGTGGTTGCGCGTCCACCTGCCGATGCAGGGGAACCGGGTTCGCACCCTGGTCTGGGAGGATCCCACATGCCGCGGAGCGGCTGGGCCCGTGAGCCATGGCCGCTGAGCCTGCGCGTCCGGAGCCTGTGCTCCGCAACGGGAGAGGCCACGGCAGAGGGAGGCCCGCATACCACAAAAAAAAAAAAAAATGAAATGGAGAAAAGGCAGATAAGGATTTTTGTGTTTCTTTTCCATATATTTTTAGCACTTTATAAGATATTGTCTACTTTTCAGATATCTTATTTTTTAGGTGGCTAAAATCCAAATGCAATGACAGTATGGAATATAAGACTATACCCTAAAACTTTATTTTCTATAAAAGAATAATAATAAAATATTTAATAAGTGGAAATTTGACACCATGGAATGATAAAAGTTAATTAGGTCTCTTTAAAGTAGAGAAGAGAAGGTGCACATAGGATTTAACATCTTTCTTTGGCTATTCAGAGCCATTCTGAGAGGAAATAAAGGCTTAGATTTTTCTGATTAAGAAAGTAAGAATTTGGGAAAAGTAAGATTGATATTTCTGTCAGACAGTTTAGGTATCAGGTAGAACTCCCTAGTTCTGAAGACTATAGCATACAAAAATGAATAAGAAAACTGAGAACCTCTTAACTCTGGACATTTCTTAAAATAGGGAATATTTCATCACTGACTTGGGTAAGCTTTACCCAAACTGGTCTGTCATGGACCACCATTCTGCAGGACACTAAAAACTGTGCTGAGAACAAAGTGTTTGGGGCCTGAATAAGTTTTAGAGATGCTGGGATGCTTTTTTTTTTTTTAACATCTTTAGTGGAGTATAATTGCTTTACCATGTTGTGTTAGCTTCTGATGTATAACAAAGTGAATCAGCTATTCATATACATATATCCCCATATCCCCTCCCTCTTGC
>NC_041218.1:84217186-84257891 GCF_002837175.3 Physeter macrocephalus
TTCTCTATGTCTGCGTCTTTATTCCTGTCCTGCCCCTAGGTTCTTCAGAACCTTTTTTTTTTTTTTTTTTTTTTAGATTCCATATATGTGTTAGCATACGGTATTTGTTTTTCATCTAAAGCATTATTCGTTATTATTCTCTTTCCTTCTTAGTCATAATCATTTGTATTTCCTAAATCCACTTTTAAAAACTAAATATAATGAGTCATCCTAAACTTAACAAACACAGAGTATAAGTATAGATTGTCTACATTCACAGTCAATGTCCCATTTTTATTCTCTCATCTTCTCTATTCCTTTTTTACTTGCTGCCTCCCTCGACTGTATCTCACCTGTGACCCAACAGGGAGAAACCAAATTCTCAATATATTAATGTTGCTCTGTAAAATATTACAATCCCCTTCTCACCTTCAAGGGCTTTAGCATCTTCTCCTCTGCCATAACATACAAGTGAACTTGGCTGGAACTTCAGCAAAACTGCACAACAGGAAAGAACTGAGGTATAAAATGGAGGCACAAAGGCAAAAGTTCACCTGTCCCCTTGACATCACTACTTGGATGTGCTCTCACCATCTGAACTGAATGAATCCAAAACTAAACACTACTCCCTCTTTTCCCCTCAATCTTCTTTTCGTTAAAAGGCACATCAATCTAGTTTGCACAAACTACAGTCCAGAAAGACACTTTTTACCTGTTGACCTACGAATATCTATATGAACTGTCCTTGACTGTTTAACTCATCCATTACCTCTTTTCCTTTTGCCCACTGTATTTCAGCTATATCAGACTCTTTCCATTACGGGAGTAGGCTAAACTCTTTACTTCCTCAAAGCCTATGCATCTGCTATTCTTTCTGCCTGGAATTACACCCCCATCCACCAGTTTTTGCCTGACTAATGCCAGCTTCATCCTTCAGCTTAAATGTCACAAATTATCCGCCCCCCCCACTCCTGACCCAGTTACACATCTTAAAGTATGATGCACTTCTATTTCAGAACACTTATCTCAGTTAATTAAATTGTTATTTGCATAGTCTCTCCTACTAGACTGTAAGCTCCATGAGAACATGGGCTAGATTTAAATTCTTCACACGTTTATCTTCAGTACCAGTTAAGAACTACATGATAAATATTTTTTAAGTCAATGTATCAGTAATTATCTCCTTGCAGGATATTTTATTTTTCATTCACTTCCAAAATACAATCTCTTTATAATTTCTAAATTTTGTTTGCTATTAAAATAGTAACATCTCCAAATTGCTTCATTTGTAGTGTTGGGGAGGTAGTTTCTACTGGCCTCTGTCATACACTTCTGTTTCATGTCAGCACATATTTATTGATCAACTACTACGATAGGGCTAGGTGCTGGGAATACAATAGTGAATAAATAAAACTTGGCCTCTACCTTGATTCTAAATACAGGCACGTCTGGGAGATAAGCATAAAACAAGAACCTGAAAGGGTTAATTGAGAAGTGTGAATAACTTCTGGAGCATATGGTAAGATTTCACTGAGCTTTTTGCTCATCTTCCCTCAATCTTTCTATACTGTTGTAGCCTTAAATCCTGCCAATTTGAATATTAGCTTTTTCTATTTTATGAACATTTCCATCATTGCATTACTAATTATTTATCTAAGTTTACAGTTCCTTTTCTTTCATCTTTCCCCTTTTTATTCAGTTTTCCAGGTTCTTAATCTTTTAAATTTCTGCCCCCTTTTCCTTACATTCCCAAGACTCTTATGACACTTTTGGTAGACTCAGAGAGGTTTACGCATTTATTATCAAGGAAATAATGTAAGTTCTCAAAGGGAGAGAACACTAACAATTTTTAGAGATGAAATTATAAAGGTTTCTTTTGCTAGCGCAAGACTGATAAATGTTTTATCATGATAAGTGTTTAATTATATTTGAAGATGATCTAATAACAATAGATAATGTTTATTCTGTGCTTTCTATTTGCCAGACTCTGTTTTATCTCATTTAATCATCATTACGAAGTTATATAGGCAGGTTCTATATTCATTTTAGAGAAAAGGAAGTGTTCAAGTAACTTGTAATAAGAACATACTTACGGGCAGATTTTCAATATTAATTCTGCTTGACTCTTTCACTCTAGCCTGTCTAATGTGTATTTAATTTAATTATTTTCCAGCAAAGGAGGGCAAAGGGGGAAACTCTTATTTAAACAAGAAAACGCTGCCATCATCTGGGAACTATATGAGCCAAAAGCTATTCAGGGGTCAAATTGCTTTTCAAGCAGGCCTTGCCCAAAGCTCTGTGAGGCATCAGCTAAAGCAGCATGGCCTCCTCACCTTCAAATATGAATGGCTAAAATATGAGTTGCTTGTAATGCTAATTACGATGGAGTTGAAGGTCAGTGGGGTAAGGAGCTAGCTCAGAAGGGGAGGTTTCTTTATCTTTGATGGGGGAGGTGGATATAGCTATTGACAAAAAAAGTACAACAGCCTTGTGAGATACAAATAGTAGGAACCATAGAGAAACAGGTAGTGGTAAGAATTCAAAGGGGCCCCAATGGGGAAAAAGAACTCAGAATTTATTTTGAAACAAAGAAAAGTAGTAATGGTTCTTGTCCTTTATTGCAGATACCAGAGGGTGTTATATGAAAGACGGAAAAACCTTCAAAGGAAATTATAATCTTTTACAAAGGGCCACTGCAGTCCTGGGAAAAACTTGATTTAATATTTATTTTTTGCATTATACTCCATGAAACCATAGACTTTGATAGCTGCAAAGGCTGTCAATTTACAGAGGAAAAAAAAAGAGAGAAGTGTAATTACTTATCTAGGGTCACACATCTACAGGCAGAGCCTATCCCGGAAACAAAATCTACTCCTTTTTAAAATTCAAAACCTTGGTTTTATTATTTACGTATTTTGAACTGAGGTCATAAAATACATAATACTGAAATTTAGTCAAAACCTCAAAAGAACTACAGTACTTAAAAAGAATTTTAAAAGAAAGGTTAACAAAAACTTAAAATACTGCCCAAGTAAAAGTGACGTCCAATTTACTTTACAGCCTAAAGGGATCTGGCCTAATTCCTGGCAGAGAGGGCCATCCCAGGTAGAGATCTAGAAAACTCCACCACAAGGAGTAAGCCAAGGTGGATGTCATCTGGCTTTCTTCCCTAGCTCAGTTTGTGATCTGATCCCGTCTCTGACTGGGAAGAAGCCTTCTAAGGACAAGCTGGGGGATTATTTTTTTGGCAGAAATGGAACTGAAATGCAGAAGAAGCAAAAACACATGCTAACAAGCAGTAGCATAAAATGAAATGATGTGCACAGGACTATCCTTTCTAGGCCCTGGGGAAATAAACCTACTGGGCTAACCAATTCAGAAATTGATGAGTTCCTCACCAAGAGATTTTATTTTTTAAAGCAGTTTTTAAAAGATTGGCTTTATTAGCAGATTAGAATTGCTTTCAGTTCCTCCTCTAGGGTCAGGGCTGTTCTGTGGTTGTGCAACCTGTTAAGGAGATGAGTCTGAAACTCTAGCTCTAAACTTCCCAAATACAAAGTTATACATTGGGATTAAAGGCTTATTAAAATAGTACTTATAATTCCCAATATTATACACATGATTTATATATTCCTCAGCTACCTTAATTCATCAGTTTGAATTTTCAAACTCTGCCTCTATGTACCTCATGAGCATTCTCAGGACATTCACGTCTAAAAACATAACAAAGGCCTACTTTAGTGTAGTGATCCTATCTCGGAAACGTGCAGTCTCTGCTTCATGTAATAGTCCTGTTGGGGGAAGAGGTAGGGTTGGCAAATGTGGCCTCTGGATCATTTCAAGTTTTATCACTTCAGCATATGGTCAATGATGTCAAGTTGGATAAGCTTGAGTTTTGTGGAGTTTTTTTGGTAATAGTAACGACAAACTGAAAAATGTTGTTTTTATTAACCTCACAACAATGTGGCACACATTTTAGTCAACTGAATTTTTTTTGGATTTTTCTTACAGTGCTATGCGCTGTAATGCATAGCATTATATTTTTCTTTCTGCAAATAAAAGAAACTATCGATAAAATGACTTATAAATTTTGTTTCTCTCTTATGTGAAAGAGAGCTGAAGGTCTTCATTCAAAGCTGCTATGAAGGCTCCTTGGTCATCAGGTTTCTTTTTATGTTTCTGAGTCACACTGTCTTGGCAGATGCTTCCGTCTCAAATCATTTCAGTATCCCTAGTGGTCTGTGGTTTTTGTCCTGGCCTGCAGTACCACACCACCTGTCCACACTCTGTCCCCACAGCTGATGTCAAATACTGCCAGTCCCAGGGCCATTTTATAATATGTTCCTCGGGGGGAAGATTCTGTGGTAAGGGCAAAAGTGAGTTATTGTCCTGACCTATAATTGGCAGTGGTCTTTTGGTGGTCAACAGTTGAACTTGGATGGTGTTGACTAGTTGTCTCCGGGTTAACGTGGCGTAGGCCCTGGGATGATTGCTGCTGGAATGTTCAGTTATACATTTCCTTTCTCAATTGTTGTTTAAGTAGTCCTTTCATCCTTTCCATTAGCCCAGCAGCAGTGGGGTTGTAGGGCACGTGGAAATGCCAGCATATGTCACTTTTAGAGGCCCATTCCTGAACTTTGCGGTGGGTAAAGTGGGTTCCTTGGTCACTATCAATGTCGATGGGGGGTCCTGTATGTGGTGCACAGCTCTTCTAGACCCTGCATAGTGGGTATTTGCATTGCTCGATGACTCACATAGGCCTTTTTATAATGTCTTCCACCTGTTGTAATGCATTATAGACTGCATATAGCTGTTGTTCTCTCACACTGTATCGTTGCTCTGACCCTTGCCATAGCTATGACCAAAAAAGGGTAGTCTTATCATTTTGCCATTGTCACAGGCCCCAGCCAAACCTGGGTAACTGGCCATTACATTGAGTTTAGTGCATCGAGAGTCCAAAATGCTCTCTTGAGGTTTACTCAGAAAGACAAAACTCCTGTGCCTCTTTCCACCTGGATGTCCAATAGGTACTTCAAACAATATCTTCCAAACCTAGAACAGGTTCTTTCCCCCTAAACCTGATTTTCCTCCAATATTTTCTATTTTCTATTCCAGTTGTGGCAGTACCATCTGCAAACCCACCGAACTAGAGCCCTGGCTTCTTATAGTGAGAGCCCTGGTTCATACCATTCTTCTCCCCCTTCCCCATCGCTCAGATCTCCAGGAGTGCTGATTTTAACACCTAAATATGCCTTGAAAAGGATCATTCCTCTTCCTTTTTACCGCTTCTTCCCTGGTTGAAGCCCTCATTATTTCCCTCCACTGCCTCAGTATCCTAAAAGGCGAAATCCAAATTGGTTCTCCCTTAAGCCATCCTCTTCCATACTGATAGAGTGATCCATTTAAAAGGCACATATGACAAAGGCAGAACATACATATGACTCTCCATCTGCCAGGATGCAGACCCCAAGCTTCTGAGTGACCTCAGAGCTCACTCCATACCTCTTCCCTCCTAGTTAACTCTGCTTCAGGCAAACATATCATGGTAGCTGCTTTAAAGAAGTGATTTGTTTTCTTTTACTGTTTGTTTGTTTGTTTTTATTTGTTCCTTTGTTTCTTTCCTCAATAACTTAGTCATGGTCTGTCTTCTTGAAATAGTTCCGCCTACCATCTCTGTGGTTTGCTCACTTCGTAAGTTTTGAGGTTGACCCTAGGTGTAGCCTCCTCTTGTCCTTTATCCCAACCAGCTGACTCGCTGGGTCCAACTTTCTTGTTCAGTTTCTGCCAGCCCTGTTGTCTGGGAGCAAAACACTGCTCTAGATCAGTTCCATCTGTTTTCAGATGGATATCCTTAAAGAACCCACTTTCCCTGAAGCAACAGAATCTCATTTCTGTAGTTGTTAGCTGGGCCTAGCCCCTTAGAGCTTGAACAACAGTCAAATGTAAAACTCCAGTGACATTATTCTCACAGTTGATCCCTCTTGGAGCTTCTGTTTCCACATCATGTCACCTAATATGCTAACAACTGCAGGGGGAACAGGTGTTTATCGATGAAACCTAGATTCTGATATTTTTGCTTTCCTTTCCATGAAATGGAATTTAGAAAACTGTACACATACATGCTTTCTAAAATAATTATGACCTTGGGTTTGTTTTATTTTAATTTTAGATTTTTAGTTAATCAGTGGTAGTTTGGATCACCCTAATTCTCCAGTTAAGTAATTAACTGTCTATACTTTTGACACTTTTGTTGTTTTTTGTGGTTATAGTTTGCAAGTATTCTGATAGTAATATTTCTGTTTATTAATACAAAAGAAAACCCCATGGGTGTGGGTTTTTCAGTTAAAATTAGGTTTGGCTACAATTGACAAAAATTCAAAATAATAACTTTATTTCTGTTTCATATAAAAGCAATCTGGAGGTAGGAGTCCAGTGTTGGCATGGTAGATTAAGGAAACCATTAGGGATTCTATTTTATTGCTGCATTATTCTCAGTACTCAGCTCTGTTTCAGGTCCAAAATAGCTGCTCAAAGTTCTATCATCAAGAATGTGTTCCAGACAGCAGAAAAGAGAAAGGAAGGATGGAAAGGCACCCTGAATTTAAGAGCACTTCCCAGGAGTCCCCTGGCCGTAACGTAGTCACATGGCCAAACTTGAGCTCAAACTGTGACTAGAATAATGTGGTATCTCAGACTCCATGTGCCAAGCTACATATTGCAGACTCTATTACTAAGGGAGAAGTGGAGAATGGATTTGGGGAATGCTAGCAAACTCTGTGATAGGGAGGATTTACTTTTTTAAACAAAAGATCTAAATTTTTTGAGGAGAATGCTTAACCTATAGCTCTCTCTTCCTTGTGTAGTAAGGCTTAGAGGGGGAGGGTGGAAAGATAACAAATTAGCATTATTCTAACACTTAGAGGAATATTGACATAATTATCTAACTCACTAATAATAGCATTTTCTTTAAATGACAGGATCAGGCTCTGAAAGGGACAGTCAGGTATTCGTAAGCAGTTCAAATAAGTATTCCATGTTATTCAGGCTGAGAATGGGAATATATGCTAAAGAAAATTCGTAGCCCCCCACATTCTCCTTTTATATTCATTTTTTTTTTTTACTGTTTTCATCTGATCGTAGTCTTGAAATTTCACTCTTTAATACAGTTTACTTCTTATTATGTGTACTTTCTGGGGAAAAATGTATTGTACAGTCAGTGTACAGTCACTGGTATTTTGATAGGGGTTGCACTGAATCTGCAGATTGTCTTAGGTAGTACGGTCATTTTAACAATATTGATTCTTCCAATCCATGAACACATTATACCTTTCTATCTGGTTGTGCTGTCTTCAATTTCTTTCATCAGCATCTTATAGTTTTCAAAGTACAGGTCTTTTGCCTCCTTAGGTAGGTTTATTCCTAGGTAGTTTATTCTCTTTGATGTGAAGGTAAATGGGAAGCTTTCCTTAATTTCTCTTTCTGATACTTCATTGCCAGTATACTGAAATGCAACAGATTTCTGTATATTAATTTGGTATCCTTCAACTTTATCAAATTCTTTGATGAGTTCTAGTAGTTTTCCGGTGGCGACTTTAGGATTTTCTGTGTGTAATATCATGTCATCTGCAAACAGTGACAGTTTTACTTCTTCCTTTCCAATTTGGATTCCTGATTGCTGTCTCTAGCACCCCCAAAACTATGTTGAATGAAGGTGGTGAGAGTGGGCATCCTTATCTTGTTCCTAATATTAGAGGAAATGCTTTCATCTTTTCGCCATTGAATATGATGTTAGCTGTGGGTTTATCATATATGACCTTTATTATGTTGAGGTATGTTCCCGCTATGCCTGATAAACAATATCTTGTTTAAATTAGAAAGACAAAGCTGTACTTAACATCTTGTCATGAGTACTTCAGGCGACACTCATGTGATCCGACTGTATGTTGGACAGTTATGCTAATTATGGATTTTATGCAGGAGAGAAAGTGGAGTAATATTTTTTATGCATGTTCTAGCAACTGTTGCAATTTAAATCAAACATATTTATATTCTTGTGATAAAACATGTAGTAGATTAAAAGATATCACCAAAGCCTGACACTCTGTAGGAATTTCTTATATGGAGTCTATGTACTTATGAGGAAGAAAGTTTTATTCTACAATGGCCAAATTCTTAAGTTAAAGTGTATATCTAATGTAATGCCTACTTTTTCATTATTAAATAGACATTTGATTTGGAAAATATTTATGATTAGGTAATCTACTTCAAAATAGTGATGTGTTATATACCCCAAATTTAAAGCATATTTATTAAAGATAGTATAAAACAGCTAATATTTATTGAGTGCTTCCTATATGACAGACACTAGAGTAAGAAATGAATACAGTTTTCTAACTTAATCTTTAAAATAATCTGTATATCTTCATTTTACCTGCAAGTTAATGGAACATTAGAAAGTAGGCATGGTTGATAGCTATTAAGTGTTCACAACCAATTTGTGTTTTTTACCACAGATTTTTTCATCTTGCTCTACCATGACATGAGCTTTATTCTCAGTCTTTTTATAATATCAGGATGAAATAGCTAAAACATCTATTTTGACAGATATACTAGTGTTGTTGCTGTATTTATATGGTCTGCCTTCCTGGGTTTTAAGTATATGTTTCAAGGAGTTAATTTATTTTCTGCTTGTTGATATTCATGAAAATTTCTTGCAGCAAGACAACAAACAATTTATTCAAGAATGTGAAACTTGGTCCTGCTCTAAGTTACATTTGTTAATTAATTTAACCTGCACATATTTATTGAACAGATGTTATGTGTCAGATACTTTTCTAAGCACTGGGAACATAGCAGTGAACTATCCAGGCAGTAAACCAGTAAACAGATTTTTTTAAATATAAAAACAATTGTTTTAGAACTGAGAAATAAAAGAGTAGGAAGATAAACAAGAAGAAAAGCCTGCAGTATTAGATCTATAATCAGGGAAGAACTCTCTCTTCATGAAGATCATATTTGAGTAAAGATAGAAAATACAGGGAGGAAAAAGATGTGCTCCACGGGGAGGGAAGACAGAATAAAGGACATGAAAATGTCAAATGCTTGGAGAATGAGAGCAGCAAGGAAGCCTGAGTGTCTGGAGGAGAGTCTGGAGAATAGTGAAACGAGGTTTGGAGGTAGACAGGAGCCAGATCATATATAGCTTTGTAGGCCATGGTTAGGAGTATGGGTTTATTCTAAACATAACAGGGAGCTCTGCCTAGTCAGCTTGATGGAAAAGCCTCAGTCTGGACCCCTGCCAGATATCACTGCAGAAAGGACTTAAAGCTGCTGCCCACAGGTAACACATTTCACTTCTCCGTTCAGTTCATTGATGAGAGCATGTCATGTGGCTAAGCCTGCATCTGTGAGAGACAGTGTAATCCTTCCCCAGGGAGTGGGAGGGAACATTTATGAATAATAACATAATGTACCACAATTACTGTTACTATGAGGGTCCTCTACGCCACCCAAACAAATTTCAAATACTGTATATAACAGAATTTAAATCACACGATTTTAAATACATTTTCTCAATTTTGCAAAAAACCCCACCAAAGTTCCAGCTCTTTCGGTAACAGTTATATCCGTCAGACAAACAGGTCCAAATTTCTATTTAAAGCTCTAGAAAAAGAATCATTGGATTATTGAAATAATTATTTTTGAAGCTCTTCACACATATAATCAAGTTGCCTTCACATTGGGTTGGATGAATTTAAACGTCCATCAATAACATATGAAAACTTAAGTGTCACTGGAGCATCAGGAGTAGTTTGTTTTCTGGCTTCATGTGTTTTGATTTCTTCATATAGCACAATAGGAACACTTTTTCCAACTCTGATTTCCAAGAGGAGCTAGAGTTTCAATGCCCCCCACCCCCCACCAAGTCTCTCTCACTCCGAAGATGTCCCTTTCCATGCTCTTTCCACTAGCAACGGATATATGGGGTGAAAAGAAACAAAGCTTTGCTTTGAAAACCACTAGGATATTCACTTTGTTTATTACCATGACATAACTTAGTCTATCTTGACTGATAGAATTACGTGTCCGAGGATTGCAACTAAGATACACTAAGACCCCTACTTGAAAGGTCAGTCAGCAACAGCACACAATAAGCATTAAGAGTCTATGACAATTTTGTCAATTATACCTCCGTAAAGCTGAAAAAAGAGAAAAGATTCTATGGAATGAGAAAACAAATGGTGGTTTCATGTATGAAGTCAAAATTAAATTTCAGCTAGGCAGATACTCCAAATAAAGAGGTGTTGACTTAGAACTTACCTACCTCTCATAGGCAACTCTGGTTTGGGCCAGGGTGAGTGGTGTCAGGGAGTTATTTACTATAAGTGTCATTATTGATTCTTGATAGCATGGCCGAGAAGGCTAACTCATCTAGCCTAAGGAAACAATTACATATAGAGAGAAAAAAAGCATGCAAATATATTTATCATATTTAAATATTTTATAACATTTCAACACTGAAAAAACCCTAAATAGCCAGCTTTAGAATGATGTAATATACAGTACAAACTCAGTGATATATTTTGCTGCTATTAAAAATACATGTGCTGAGGTTACGTGTAAAATGCTTGTGCTTATGAAGTCTATATATATAGCACAGTAAAAATAAAAGTGAAAAAGAAAACTGTGGGATGGCAAGAAACCAAAATGGTGACAACTACAGTCATAAGATGATGAACAAAGGAGTGATTTCAAATTATTCTTGCTACTTTGTACTAATTTTTATTACTCTATAGTGTATGCAAGCACCCACATTTGAAAAAGGAAGAAATAGGGGCTATAGGATTTGGCAGGTAGAGTGTTATGGTTGATCTTAGAAAGACAAGATTCAATTGAGGGTGAAAAGAAATTAAACATGATGTATTGGATTAGCAGGTAATTTTAGTCTGTATTTTTCCAGATGTTCCCTCTCAGCCTTGGGCTTTCTAATCAGAAAAACATAATATTACAATTGCAAAATGTTCATAAAGTGTTTAAAAGAGAAAATCATAGTGCTCATCTACATGAAAAATAGCATTTTCCCCTTTAACGTTGCCAACATTCTTTTGTGCAACTCATAACGAGACTCTTTATAACTCCATATTAATCCATTTCATAATCTTACACCATCAATTTATCATTTGAAAATGATGAAAACTTTATTAACTCTAGCTGGAGTCTCTGAAGATATTTCTTGTGTCACTGTAGGTGCCATATGCTGAAGTTTAATTTCATGCTATTTATCACCTCAGTCCCTGACCCCTTTTGCTTCTAATTCTGTGTAGAATAAAGGAGGAAATTTATCTTTACTTACTTAATTGTAAGCCACACAGATTGCCTCTGCGGTCCTTACAAGGCAGCAGTGTTGGTAGTCAGGAACCAGCCATAAACGAGTGGAAACATGGCTCCATATGTCTCAATTACCCTCCCCTGGACTTTCTCAATGTCAACCTTATCATTGAGGTAAAGCCACTACTTCCCCTTTGCATTTTTGTGAGCTGGATGCTTTTGTAAAAGGAATCGGTGTTTTGTTTTTTAATGCCATCTTTTGTGTCTTATCTTAGTGTAAAATAAATTGTGTGTGTTTGTATTACCAAGTTTCGTATTTATAATAGAAATGTAAAACATGCCTACAACTATAAAAAATGCAAAAGATGCAGAACAATATAACAATATAAGGTATAATTGAAAGTGACCAATCATCACAGAAATTATATTAACAGTTTGGCATGTATCTTTTAAATTGTATCTTATGCATATAATACTATATACTTTTGTATGCTCAACACTATATCATGTGCATCTTTCCACGATCACATTTATGGATAAATTATCTCTCTTATATCTGAAATCATTCTATATTTTAGTTTTATACATAGATGTCAGGATTTCACTTGAAAACTATTAGTTTTTTTGTTTGAATGGATATCACATAACTTTATTATGTCACTTTGTTTTTTTAATCACACTGCTCAATCCCCAAGATTACCTTATGGCACCTTCAAAATGAGTTATTATTTTTTGCTTTTTCTTGTGAACATAACCGTCAAAAATTTCTTATTTCAGTTTAAAAAGAAAGAGAAAGGGAAATGAAACATTGTGCTTTATATGTGCCAGGGTTTATACTAGGAACTTGAAGTGTATAAATTATTTTTTATCTTCATAACAACCCTGTGAATAAAAGCCATTGGTGATAATGTATTTACTGAACACCTGTCATGCACCTGATACTGTGTGAATTTTTTCCACCTATCATACAAGTTGATATATCATCACCATTTTACAAAAGGGAGGGAAAACTGGCTCTAAAGGTTAAAAAGTAAAGGTGATAAATGGCTGTGATATGAACATGTCTATATAAATACATAGCCTTTAATCTTTCCATTAAACCATTTAATGTCACTTATTTAAGTGTTTGTAATAAATAATATTTGTTTTACACTGCTCCACATTTTATCTTTCTAAAACAAAATGTAATAATCCTACTTAAAAACCTTCAGTGTCTTCAAATTCTCTAAAGGATCTAGTCTTAAATTATCAACAATGTTTAAAAACCACTCAAACATTTGTCCCTTGCTTCCCAATACCATCATCATACTGAAATAACTTTCATTCACCAAACATGACATATTGTTTTACAACTTTGCGCATGCTTTCTCACATGCTATCTCATTTCACTTCTACAAATGGAGAACATATATTCATATTTCATATACCATTGAATTGTCACCACCTCTGGGAAGTCTTCCTAGACTTCTTCAGAGAAAAAAATCACTTCCTACTATGAGCTACTAAAACAATTTTCGCATGCCTTTACCACAGTACACATCATAATATAGCACAATTATGTTTTTATTTCCACCGGAACACAAACTTTTGGAAAGTAAGATTTGTGTTTGAGGCTTCTGTTTGTCTTCCCAACAGTCTAGCCTACTGGCTAGAATAGTCAGTGCTTAAGAAATGAGAGCTAAATAAATCCCATGAAATACTTATTTTAAGGTTATATACCAACTCTGACAACAGAATAAGAAATTACTAAATCTACAAAAAGAATATTGATTTAGTGTAAATCTGCACCTTTTTGGGGAGTGTATTTTTGTACCTTGTGGATGATACTGATCATGGTCTAAAATTTATCACTTTTGTGGCTTATTCTACTCCAGAGCTGATGTGAAAAAGGTCAGAATGCTGGACAGGCATCTCTTTCCACTATAGGACAATTCAAAGAAGCCAACAGATATTGCCAGAGTTTACTATGATATTAGGTCCAAAACATGTATATTGTTTTGCTGGCCACAAGAAGACCTGAGGGAAGACTCCCTTGGCCTCCTTTTAAAGGCACCAAACCGTTTCATGATAGCTATACCTTCTTCATTTATAATTTTCTAGTTCTGGTAAAGCCACATTGGAAAGCCAGACTAGTGTCTCTTTTACTGAATTTTGCTGACATTTCAGTGGCTTTTGATTCATATTTATAATCACCCTCTTCTTACAATTTTAGAAACAGGGACTTTCCAGTGCGGATATAAGAAACTCATTTCAATAATATCCTATATTTGAAGGTTGTTTTCCTCTCATGAGCAACTTTATTGGTTGAACACATATTTATACTATCATAAAATTCTTTTCCAATGAGGTATTGATTTTTATAAACTGAAAGTCAATACTTTATTAAAAATAAGATTACATTTAAGTGAGAGAACTCTAACAAAATAGTGATTAATTGCATTATTATAGTGTTTAAACTTCTTACCTTCAATTATTCCATAATATACTAGAAAACAGCTATTGTATTTAAGCATAGGATTGGCTTTATTTCAGCGATGAATTAAGTCAAGTAGATGCATACATGAGGATAACACAGGGAAGTTAATGTGGAAAAGCAATCCTTTGAACACAATCTGGTACACACTGAAGTTATTCAAAGACACTCTATTCATCTATTAATAATCTGAGATTGGCATTGGGAAGAATACATTTACCCTTTTCTCATGTCATGCTTGCCTCTGGTAAACCCATTCTTAGTCTTTCCTCAGGGAAGAGCTAGTTGCTGGTCTCTGATCAGAGCTCAAGTACAAGATGTCATCAACCGCAATAACCAGCAAATGGGGTAACAATAACTTAAAGGGTGGTTGACATTGTTCGGTTCTTTCTCTTCCACTTCCTCTTTGTAGGTGGCTGAACGGATAAGACCCTAGCTAAGCCTTCCAGCCCTCACTCTCTACCTCTGCCTAGAATTCTTTTACTTTGGTTATATCATGACTTACTTTCTTCAGGTCTCTGTCAAAGAGCACAGCTCTCAGTGAGACCTTTCCTCATCCACCCTTACTACAAACTACATTCCTATCCCTCTGGCTCTCCCTATTGCTTTTCGCTGCTTTATTTATTCCCCCATGCCAGTTATGATCATCCAATATACTGAAAATGTAATTTACTTGTTAATTGTCTCTCTTCTCTCAATGGAACATAAACTCCAGGAAGGTAGAGAGGTGTAGGTTTAATCTTATAATCCTAGTACCTGACACAGTGTACCAGGTACCCAGTATTCATTTACCACATGAACGGGGGATTAAAAAAGATAGATCAGCAGAAAGTTGTATGCCCAAGTTATACATTTCAATTCAAGTTCACCAGAGTTTTCCCTTGGCATTATAGATTACTGTCTCAATGGGGACTTTAATCCTTAACTTGCTGCCATTCTTTAAGAATAATTCTACAGGAAAATTAACATGGTAGTAGAAGACAAGTGGTTAGTTTTCATAAGCAGGGTGGAATATGGTTATTTCTTTGTGTCTGGATGTAATATCAACATACACCATCAAAATCTGATTATAATATCTAATAATAATAATAAACAAGTGCCCAATAAATGTTCGCTTATTCGCAATAATGTTGAACTTTTCTTTATTTTACCCATCTGAATCTTTAGAGAAAATCAACAGGATGAGAAATCTGAGAAGTATCCTACTAGACTCCATGCCTGATTTTTCATCTATATAATGTGGATACCTCTATAAAATGGAGATAATAATGGTATTCTCACAGTGAAGTGCTTACAGTTGTGTTCAGCACATATTAAGTGTCTAATATAAAATTAGCTAATATTCCCACCATCATTCAATCAGTTACCAGGCCTTGGTGAATCTTTCTCTTGCTGTCTCTCAACTCTGTCCTCTCCTTTTTGTTACCAATGAATGACAATGTATTGTTTTCTAAGTTGTACACACGCCACTAGTAGTACAGAAGATTATTTTAGATTGCATATAAGAATAAATAAAAAATAGTTATTTATTTTATTTTAAGATAATATAAGTATTCTCTCTGAATGAATAGGTTTGAATTTTAAAGCAAGTTGATACAAAAGTAAGCAATAAGTAAAGACATATATAGGTAATACATTGATATGCAAAAAATCTTGATGACTTTTATGGGAATTACTGATGGTTGAAAAACATGTTACCTGGATTGTCTTTTTACCCCAGCCTCATCTTTACTTCTTTCTATCTCCATACTGTCCCCTGAGTTATCTTTCTAAACAAAAATCTGATCCTGTAGCCCTTTGCCTTAAGTGTCAACCACTCCTAAGCTTCCTTATAGGACAAATCCCAATCTTAGTAATGTACGACATCTTCATCTGGACCATGCTTTTGTCCCTGACCTCATTGATTACAACTTCCATAGCATAATTTGTGCTCCAGCAAAATCAAGTGGATGAAATTCCTTGATCATATCCCATATGCCTTTACAACACTGTGCATTCAGGCAAATTGTTGTGTTTTTTTTGTTGTTCTCTGTTTTGTTTTGCTTGGGTGGTCATTTATTTCCTTACCCAAATGGAGAATTTACTTCACACCAGTACTATAGTAATTTGATTACTGTAGTTTTATAATCATTTTGAAATTGGGAGGTGACTGTTTTCCCACTTCGCTTTTTGGCAAATTCCTTTTTGCTATTCTTGGTCCTTTCTATTTCTATATAAATTTTAGGATTAGTTCATCAATTTCTGGGAAAGAAAGCCTGCTGGAAATTTGATAAAGTTGTACCGAATCTGTAGATCATGTGATTTTTCTTCTTTAGTCTACTAATATGGTAGATTACATTGACTGATTTTTGAATGTTGAAGTAGTCTTGCATCACCGGAATAAACCCCATTTGGTCATGATGTATAAACCTTTCATATGTTGCTGGATTCTATTTGCTAATATTTTGTTGAAAATTTTTACATCTATATTTGTACAGCATATTAGTCTATAGCTTTCTTTCCTTGTGGTATATTTTTATGGCTTAAGTATCAGGGTAGTACTGGCCTCAATAGGGTCGAAAAGTGTTCCTTCTTCCTCTATTTTCTGAAAAATTTTGTGGAGTGTTGATGTTATATCTCCTGTAAATGCTTAATGCAATTAACCAATTAATCCATCAGACTTCAGGCTTTTTTTGTGTGGGAAGATTTAAATTTACTAATTGCTTACTATTGCTAGTGGGATGTAAAATGATGCAGTCATGTGAAGGCTGTACCTGGGTCTCAGGTCTCAGATATCAGTCAACTGTCTTGGGAAGACACTATGGTGGGAATGGAGGACAAGGAAATAAAAATTAAAACTGTACTGAGATATCACTATATACCCACCACAATGGCTACAGTAAAAAAGATGGTAAATATCAGGCGTCTTCCCTGGTGGCGCAGTGGTTGAGAATCCGCCTGCCGACGCAGGGGACATGGGTTCGTGCCTCGGTCCAGGAAGATCCCACATGCCGCGGAGCGGCTGGGCCCGTGAGCCATGGCCGCTGAGCCTGCGCGGCCGGAGCCTGTGCTCCGCAACGGGAGAGGCCACGGCGATGAGAGGCCCGCGTACCAAAAAAAAAAAAAAAAAAAGATGGTAAATATCAAGGGCTGGAAAGGATATAGAGTAACTAGAACTTGTATCTGTGCCGGGGGGAGTGTATATTGGTGTGGCCACTTTGGAAAACTAGTTTTATAAAATAAAGCTGAGCATCCTGATACCCTATAACCTGGCAGTTCAACTCCTAGATATATACCTAACAGAAAATCATAAACATGTTCACCAGTAGATGGGTACTAAAGTATTTATAGCAGCACTATTCTGAATGGATAAATACACTGTAGAATAGTCACACAATGGAATATAACATGACAATGAGAATTATTTATCTACAACTACATTCAATATGGATGAATCTCACATTTATAATGTGAATGAAAGAAGACAGACACTAAAGAGTATATTACTAAAATATGAAATAAAACTTTGACTCAATTTATATAAAATACAAAGCAGGCAAAACTAATCCATGTTGTTAGACGTCAAGGTAGTGTTCACCTGGGGGGTAGGAGAGGTGGACAGTAAGGCCTAGAAGCAAGCACAGGGAGTGCTTCTGGGGTTCTGGTTATGTTCTGTTTCTTGAACTGAGTAAGTTCAGGTTGTGAGAATTCATTGAGCTATATGCTTATGATATATGCATTTTCTGTATGCATTATACTTTAATAAAAAAGCTTAAAAACAAACAAAACAACCCCCCAAAACAAAACAAACGAACAAACAAAAAAACAAATGGAGAATTTAAATGCACACTTTAAAACTTAATTAATTTGTTATCTTTTAGGAAGCCTCATGAAAGGTAGAGCTGGTTATTTCTACCTCTATGATAATCTGACATTTTACATTATTTAATATTTTCCTCTATCATCTTATTTTTAGTGTTTTTCAGGTGTATATGCACAAATGATCTCATCCATTAGACTATGGTCAGAGGCTCTATCTCCACCCCTAGCAATAAACATGGCAGAGAGCAGGCAATAAATAAATGTTGAATGGATAAATTAATGAGTAAATACATATGTATTCCTACCTTTCAAAAATATATATGTGTAGATATAGAGAATATAACAATCACTGTTAATGATTTACACAAACTGTACTTTCTATTACATTTTAACTGTATTTTTTTCACTGAAATTCCTCTAGAAAAGTTCCACCTTTAATGCGTTGCTAATTATCAAACACAATGCCTTCATTTCAGACTCCATCTGAACTCCATAAACATTTGAAACATTAAATGTTAACTCCACTCTTCTCCTCACTTCTCTTAGGACATCGGATGCAAAATACCTTTATTACACTTACTGTTTTCCTAGGGCACATTTATGTGGTCTGCTTCTTTATTCTCCATTTTAATTATAAATCATCCAATTTTTCTAGATATAAATTTTAGCATCATTCATAATAATGCCCACTTTGTCCCAAACCATATACAACTGCATAAATGTTTTGTGCATTACTCATTAGATTGGTTTTTAATGTTAATGACTTGTGCGTTCCACAGTATTTCTGGCTTGAACTCTCACCTAGATATCGAAATGCCTTCTTAACCTGTTGTGTCAGAACCTCAAATCCAGGTAACTTACTCAAAAAAGGGGAAATTTGTTGGCTTATTGTATCAACTATATACTGCCGTAATAATTTAGCATCAGAAAAAACCATAAAATCTCGGTGGAATATAACAGTAAAATTTATTTTGCTCTGTAAGTCTGTGAGTTGGGTGAGCAATTCTGTTGACATGGACTGGGTTTGAATAACCTTGGCTGGGCTAGTTCATGTGTCTGAGGTAGACTGGCAGGTTGGCTGCCTAGTGGTTAGGCTGACTCAACTTTTTTCCATATGGTTTCTCAACCTTCAGCAGGTTGCCCTGGGTTTGTTCTTATGGCAATGGCAGGGTTTCAAGAGAACGTAGGCCTTCTGAGGCCAAGGCTCATAACTGGAACACAGTCACTTCTGCCTCATTCTATTGGTCACAGCAAGTCACAGCCTGTCCTAGATTTAAAGTATAGGGAAATAGATGCTATTTTTGATGGAAGGAGATGAAAATTCACATTGCAAAGGGCACAGGTAAAGAGAGAGAGGAAGAGTTGGTGCCATTTTCACACTCAATATACTATACTCACATAAACAAAATTTAGAAATGGGATGGAGCTGTTTTCAGAGATTAGATATGGGGATAGAATTCTGTCAGGAATTAGTCTCTTTCTCTCTTCTTTTCACCTCTAATCTGTAATTTTCAGGCAGCTGGCATACATACTCTTCTCTGGTCCTTTAGCTGTAGCCATGGATAAATGATACCATAATTAACCCAGCTAAGGTAAGGTAGGATGCTCCTTCCTTCCAGATTCAGAAATAAAGAAAAGGTGCATTTACTAAAAGGGGGAAGAAGAGTGATGGGAAGGCAAAATTGACATGACCCTGGTCTTATGCGATTCAGTTCCTTCACATTCTTATACTACACAGCATTACTAGTAGTTTTCTCTATTAACATCTCATTGCGTTATTTCTCAGCTTAAATTCAGTGATCCTTCACTGCCTGAAGTTAAATACAAACTTAACTTGATGTAATGTGCTTGTCAATTTGCTACAAACATATCTCTCCAGTCTTTTATCTGCTTCTTTTTTCCTTGGTTACCTAAAGATATTTTAGCCATAGTGACCTATTTGCCATGACAAAATGTACAATGCAATTTTGCCAGAGCTTCAATTACATTTTCTTCATTAAATCTATATTTCCTACGTGTTTCCTGCCAGACCATTTCAGCACCTGGTAATGTATGATCAAGTCATACTGTATTTCTGTCCCTAAACTCCTAATATTTTATGATTCAGTGCCTTTGCTTATGCCCCTTAAATAGTATGCCTTACCCTTTCTTATTCTCTATTTGGTATAATCCTGATTATTCTTCAAGTCCCAGGTTCAATATCCTCCTTTCCATGAATCTTGCTTTATCCATAAATTAATTATTCATTGTTCTCCCATAATCCCTCTCATACTATATTCTGATTATTTATATATTTTTTAGAGCTTCTCCCTCTGGAATTCTTTATTTGTTGTCTTTTAATTCTTTGTTAGCATCATGCCTAGACTGTACTACGTACACAGTAATTGCTAATAATTATTTTGTTTGTAATAATTAGTAATCCTCAATAATTTATTTATTTAAGTACACATAAATATTGGAGGCTGAACTGAAAAAGGATACTATGTAGTCATTAAAAATATTTGCAAATCTTCATGAATAGACAAACCACTATGTTTCAATCCTGATCATTAGAATAAAAATAAGCGATAATTTTAAATATTCACTCTTCTCCAAAAACCCTTAAAAACACCTGAATCTAGTGAAGTTCAAAACTAATTTATCAACTTTATCTTTAAAATTTCATTATTGTATTAGTTATGAATTATTCTCTCCTCTTGCACAAAAACTGTGTCACTATCTTTTGAAATTAAATATCTGATATTTCTTCCTCGGTCTAATACAAACGTATCCTCTTTCTAAGCAGAGATAAATGCATTTTTACTTTGTTCTGCAGAACCATACATGCTAGTGATAAATGAGCAGTGTCTGTGGTTACAGTTGTTCTTATCTCTTTTGAAGCAGAAAATCTGGCAGTCTCTTATCTAAACTTTAACAAGTGGAGATAAACCTTGATAGAAAAATGTTTCTGGACTGCCATCGCTTTTAGCAAGAATAAACTATTTAAACTAAAAGCAGCTGTTTGATTGTTTCCAAAAAATAAATCTAAAAGTAGAATTCTCTCCAAAGAATGGCATATAATTCAATGTAGCTTTCAATCAAGTGCAAATGCAACTGTACTGCACATTTATCTGTCATAAATAAAAGGCCATTTTATAAATTAAGTTCTTTTGGCTTTAGAACTAAGGTGGTTATTGAAATAATGTCCAGTCTGTGCCATTAATATGATCAAGGAAGTAGCATTAATGTTGTAGTAAGGCTATTAAGCTTATAAACATCTATATTTTATTTTTGTAACAATCAATAAATCCATTTGCTAGATTTTAACTCATGTCTCAGCAACTGGGAGTTCCCCAGAAGGTTCTCAGAGTAGACTTTGGCTCTTAATGGAGGAAGGCAATTCAAGATCAGCGTTCCTGTTCCCTTTCAGAAGGGGCTACAGAAAGAAAAAGAAATTCACGGAAGAAGAGAAAAAGATACATCCTAACAGTGAAGAAGGCAGCAGATAAACAAATATTTCTGCATTATGAGGGATAGACGAATACATTTTAAACTTGAAAATTGTCATCCCAATCTGTCACCTTCCCTTGCTCCAATTAGCTCACTGCTCTGACTTCCCTGACTGAACTGATGACACAAATTGGCTCTTTTTTTCTTTTTTAATGCTTATCCTTTGGGATGTTTAGGTAACAATGTTTTCTCTTGCACAAATACTAGGCTGATATATAATAAAATATAGTGTATTTTCAAGTTGGCTCATTAACATAACTTTCAAATTTCTTTCCTTCCTCCCACCCTACCTCCCTCCTTTTCTTCCTTCTTTGTTTTTTTCTTTGTCAGAGCAAAAGAGAACATTACCACAGTTCAGCAAAAAATATTCTTACCTATAAATAAATTATTATAAAATATATGTATCTATATTTTAACTAACTCACATTAAGATCAAGTGGTTAATTAAGCTAACGTGCCTTAAACTATAATATACACTTGTGTGAATCTAAGTGCCAAGGAATCATTTTTCTGTCCTTTCACAGAATGGAAGTCACCAAGTTTGACTTCCAAGTTACTGTAGTACTTTCTAACTCTTTCACCTTTGGCTTAAAGACAGACATTTTATCTTTAATTAACTTTAACGTACACTTTAGAATTAGTGTTAAATTTTGTTAGAAATTTGAAATGTGAGGATTCTGCACTGTGCATATGAACAAATAACTTCTACTATAGGGGTTTTCTTGGGTAAATTCAGCTGTCTTACTAACAATCTCCATAGTTGATGTTGAGATTAAAGTTATCAATTTGCTTTATCTTTATCCTTTGGGAGAACTACAATCTTTGAAAAAGAGTTTGTGTCTGGTATCATATTTTAGTTGTGGTCCCAGTTTTCATAGAATAGAAATACATAATAGATGAATTCAAGTAATACTACTACTTTAAAATTATGAAATCTTTTTCTTGGCACAAACATGCATTTCATAGTTATGATTTTCCAACTCAGATTATTAGTGACAACAGATAGCTGTGAAGGGGTAGGGCATTTCTGTTCCACTCTGATTGGGTGGAGGTAATAGAAAGCTGACTGTAAGACAATTACATTTATTCAGGAAAAAGAAAGCCAGAATAATTCCTTAAAGAGAAGTCTTTAAGATTTACTGTCATCAAAACTGAACTGTTAAAGTAATTTTCCTCTTTAAATTGTGGCATTCCCCCTCCCCTCAAAAGGACTTGAATTTTCTTAACACTCTGCTTCCATACATTGAATAATCACACTCTTGGTAGGTGTTAAATATATACCAATTCCAATTACTTCATTAGAAAATAGAGAACTTCAAAGAGGAAAATTGCTAGTGAGTTATAATTATAAGTAAATATAGTTTCAGAAAGAGTTTTATCCAACCTAATGGATTGGTCTACCTTCTTTCAGTCTTTCAAACCAGTTAGAAGTTAAGATTTGTAGAACAAGGTACTTTGGGGCAGTTACCATGTAAAGCCTTGTGTTTAAACCAAAATTACTCTTGGAAACATTACAAGCTATTTGTTATCTTCTGCCTATTTATGATACCCAGAGATCTCTTGAACTAGTCTCCAGAGTTAGTAAACAGAGGACAGTTTATCAGGATGAATCTTTAAACATTGATTCTAATTTTTCGGTACAAATTTTTATTTATTCTTTTAATTTTTACTACTTCCTTTTTTTTTTTTTTTTTTTTTTTTTTTGTGGTACGCAGGCCTCTCACTGTTGTGGCCTCTCCCGTTGCAGAGCACGGGCTCCGGACGCACAGACTCAGTGGCCATGGCTTACGGGCCCAGCCGCTCCGTGGCATGTGGGATCTTCCCGGACCGGGGCACGAACCCGTATCCCCCGCATCGGCAGGCGGACTCTCAACCACTGTGCCACCAGGGAAGCCCTTAAATTTATTTTTAAATTTCATAATGTTTTTCCCTTTTTCCTGTATATTTAATTTTATTCTTCCCAAAATCTTATTGGAAGAGAGTGGAGTATGCATCATGAGTAAACTGAGATGAGAGAAATAAATACATTGTGAATATAGAAAGAAAAAAAGCCCAAATAGAAACAAAAGAGAAGAAAAAGACCTACAAAAAACTCCCAAAACAACTAAGAAAATGCAAATAGGAACATACATATCGATAATTACCTTAAATGTAAATGGATTAAATGCTCCAACCAAAAGACACAGACTGGCTGAATGGGTACAAAAACAAGACCTGTGTATATGCTGTCTACAAGAGACCCACTTCAGACCCAGGGACACATATAGACTGAAAGTGAGGGGATGGAAAAAGATATTCCATGCAAATGGAAAAGAAAGCTGGAGTAGCAATACTCATATCAGACAAAATAGACTTTAAAATGAAGACTATTACAAGAGACAAAGAAGGACACTACATAATGATCAAGGGATCAATCCAAGAACAAGATATAACAATTGCAAATATTTATGCACCCAACATAGGAGCACCTCAATATATAAGGCAAGGGCTAACAGCCATAAAAGGGGAAATTGACAGTAACACAATAATAGTGGGGTACTTTAACACCCCACTTACACCAATGAACAGATCGTCCAGACAGAAAATTAATAAGAAAACACGATTCTTAAATGACACATTAGACCAGATAGATTAATTAATATTTATAGGGCATTACATCCTAAAGCAGCAGAATATATTTTCTTCTCAAGCGCACATGGAACATTCTCCAAGATAGATCACATCTTGGGTCACAAATCAAGCTTTAATAAATTTAAGAAAATTGAAATAGTATCAAGCATCTTTTCCAACTGCAACGCTATGAGAATAGAAATCAATTACAAAAAAACAAAAACATCAAAACTAAAAAAACACCACAAACACAGGGAGGCTAAACAATATGTTACTAAGTAACCAATGGATCACTGAAGATATCAAAGAGGAAATTAAAAAAAAAAAACCTAGAAACAAATGACAATGAAAACATGATGACCCAAAACCTATGGGATGCAGCAAAAGCATTTCTAAGAGGGAAGTTTATAGCAATACAATCCTACCTCAAGAAACAAGAAAAATCTCAAATAAACAATCTAACCTTACACCTAAAGCAACTAGAGAAAGAAGAACAAACAAAACCTAAAGTTAGTAGAAGGAAAGAAATCATAAAGATCAGAGCAGAAATAAATGAAAGAGAGAAAAAGAAAATAACAGCAAAGATCAATGAAACTAAAAGCTGGTTCTTTGAGAAGATAAGCAAAATTGGCAAATCTTTAGCCAGACTCACCAGGATGAAAGGGACAGGACTCATCAATAAAATTAGAAATGAAAAAGAAGTTACAGCTGACACCGCAGAAATACAAAGGATCATAAGAGACTACTAAAAGCAACTCTATGCCAATAAATTGGACAACCTGGAAGAAACGGACAAATTGTTAGAAATGTACAACCTTCTATGACTGAACCAGGAAGAAATAGAAAACACAAACAGATGAATCACAAGCAATGAAATTGAAACTGTGATTAAAATCTTCCAACAAACAAAAGTCCAGTACCAGATGGCTTCACAGGAGAATTCTATCAAATATTCAAAGAAGAGTTAACACCTATCCCTCTCAAACTCTTCTAAAAAATTGCAGAGGGAGGAACACTTCCAACTCATTCTACGAGGCCACAATCACCCTGATATCAAAACCCAACAAAACTATCACAAAAAAAGAAAATTACAGGCCAATATCACTGATGAACATAGACGCAAAAATCCGCAACAAAATATTGAATACTAGCAAACAGAATCCAAAAAACATTAAAAAGATCATACACCATGATCAAGTGGGATTTATCCCAGGGATGCAAGGATTCTTCAATGTATGCAAATCAATCAATGTGATACACCATATTAACAAATTGAAAAATAAAATCATATGATCATCTCAGTGGATGCAGAAAAAGCTTCTGACAAAATTCAACACCCATTTATGATAAAAACTCTCCAGAAAGTGGGTATAGAGGGAACCTATGCCAACGTAAAAAAGGCCATATACTACAAACCCACAGCAAACATCCTTCTAAATGGTGAAAAACTGAAAGCGTTTCCTCTAAGATCAGGAACAAGACAAGGATGTCCACTCTTGCCACTTTTATTCAACATAGTTTTGGAAGTCCTAGCCACGACAATTAAAGAGTAAAAAGAAATAAAAAAATCCAAATTGGAAAAGAAGAAGCAAAACTGCCACTGTTTGCAGATGACATGATACTATACATAGGAAATCCTAAAGATGCCACGAGAAAACTAATAGAGCTAAACAATGAATTTGGTAAAGTTGCAGGATACAAAATTAATACACAGAAATTGCTTGCATTTCTACAAACTAACAGTGAAAGATCAGAAAGACAAATTAAAGAAACAATCCCATTAACCATTGCAACAAAAAGAATAAAGTACCTAGGAATAAACCTACCCAAGCAGGCAAAAGAAGTGTATGCAGAAAACTATAAGATACTGATAAAAGAAATCAAAGATAACACAAACAGATGGAGAGATATACCATGTTCTTGTATTGGAAGAATCAATATTGTGAAAATGACTATACTACTCAAAGCAATCTACAGATTCAATGCAATCCCTATCAAATTACCAATAGCATTTTTCACAGAATTAGAACAAAAAATTTTTACAATTTGTATGGAAACACAAAAGACCCCATAAAGCCAAAGCAATCTTGAGAAAGAAAAATGGAGCTGGAGGAATCAGACTCCCTGACCTCAGACTATACTACAAAGCTACAGTAATCAGGACAGTATGGTACTGCCACAAAAACAGAATTATAGATCAATGGAACCGGATAGAAAGCCCAGAGATAAACCCATGCACCTATGGTCAACTAATCTATGACAAAGGAGACAAGAATATACAATGGAGAAAAGACAGTCTCTTCAATAAGTAGTGCTGGCAAAACTGGACAGATACATGTAAAAGAACAAAATTAGAACACTCCCTAACACCATACACAAAAATAAACTCTAAATGCATTAAAGACCTAAATGTAAGGCCGGACACTAATACTTTTAGAGGAAAACATAGGCAGACCCTGTTTGACATAAATCACAGCAAGACCTTTTTTGACTCACCTCCTAGAGTAATGAAAATAAAAACAAAAATAAACAAATGGGCCCTAATGAAACTTAAAAGCTTTTGCACAGCAAAGGAAACCATGAAAAAGACAAAAAGACAACCCTCAGGATGGGAGAAAATATTTTCAAATGAAGCAACTGACAAGGGATTAATCTCCAAAATATACAAACAGCTCATGAAGCTCAATATCAAAAAAACAAACAACCCAACCCCAAAATGGGCAGAAGACCTAAATAGACATTTCTCCAAAGAAGACATAGAGATGGCCAATGAAAAGATGCTCAACATCGCTAATTATTATTAGAGGACTGCAAATCAAAACTACAATGATGCATCAATTCACACCAGTCAGAATGGCCAGCATCAAAAAATCTACAAACAATAAATGATGGAGAAGGTGTGGAGGAAAGGGCACCCTCCTACACTGTTGGTGGGAATGCAAATTGGTGCAGCCACTATGGAGAACAGTACGGAGGTTACTTAAAAAACTAAAAATAGAGCTACCATATGACCCAGAAATCCCACTCCTGGGCATATACCCAGAGAAAACCATGACTCAAAAAGATACATGCACCCCAATGTTCATTTAGGTCACCACAGAGCATTGAGTAGAGTTCCCTGTGCTATACAGTAGGTTCTCATTAGTTATCTATGAGAACTATTTACAATATTCAGGATATGGAAGCAACCTAAATGTCCATCAACAGAGGAATGGATAAAGAATATGTGGTATGTATATACAATGGAATATTACTCAGCCATGAAAAGGAACAAAATAATGCCATTTGCAGAGACATGGATGGATCTACAGACTGACATACAGAAGTAAGTCAAAAAGAGAAAAATAAATATCGTATAATATCGCTTATATGTGGAATCTAGAAAAAATAGTACAGCTGAACTTATTTGCAAAGCAGAAATAGAGACACAGACATAGAGAACAAATGTATGGATACCCAGGTGGGAAGGGAGGGTGGGATGAATTGGGAGATTGAGATTGACATATATACATTACTATATATAAAATAGATAACTAATGAGAACCTAATGTATAGCACAGGGAACTCTACTCAGTGCCTTGTGGTGACCTAACTGGGAAGGAAATTCAAAAAAGAGGGGACATATGTATACATATAGCTGATTCACTTTGCTGTACAGCAGAAACTAACACAACATTGTAAAGCAACTATATTCCAATAAAAATTAATAAAAAACCCCAAAAAACCCAATCAAAAAATGGGCAAAAGGTCTAAATTGACATTTCTCCAAAGAAGACATACAGATGGCCAACAGGCCCACAATAAGATGTTCAACATCGCTAATTATTAGAGAAATGCAAATCAAAACTAAAATGAGGTGTTACCTCACTCCAGTCAGAATGGCCATAATCAGAAAGTCTACAAATATTAAATGCTAGAGAGGATGTGGAAAAAAGGAACCCTCCTACACTGTTGGTGGGAATGCAAATTGGTACAGCCCTCCAGGAAAACAATATGGAGATTCCTTAAAAAAACTAAAAACAGAGTTACCATATGACCCTGCAATCCCACTCCTGGGGTTATATCCGGAGAAAACTATAATTCAAAAAGATACGTGCACCCCAATGTTTATAGCAGGACTATTTACAATAGCCAAGACATGGAAGCAGCCTAAATGTCCATTGACAGATGAATGGATAAAGAAGATGTGATACACACACACACACACACACACACACACACACACACACACTGGAATATTACTCAGCCTTAAAAAAGAAGGAAATATTGCCATTTGCAGTAAACGGATGTACCTAGAGATGATCATACTAAGTGAAGTAAGCCAGACAGAGAAAGACAAATATCATTTGATATCACTTATATGTGGAATCTGAAAAAAAAGATACGAATGAACTTATTTACAAAACAGAAAGACTCACAGATAACCACAAACTTATGGTTACCGAAAGGGAAAGGGTTGGGGAGAGATAAATTAGGAAGTTGGGATTAACCTCCCAACCAACAAGGACCTAATGTACAGCACCAGGAACTACACTCAGTATTTTATTATAACCTTTGTAATAACCTATAAGGGAAAAGAATCTGAAAAAGAATATATATATATATATATATATATAAAAAACTGAATCACTGTGCTGTATACCTGAAACTAACAGGACATTTTAAATCAACTATACTTCAATTTAAAAAAGGTTTGCATTGAATAAGTTAAACAGGCAAAAAAACAAAAAAAAACAAAAAACACCGTGAAAAAAGAAATAAATCCTGCAATGTAATATATACCATAATTATTAATGGAAATCATAATTACCAACATGAAAAATGTTAGCTTCTCTTTTAAGAGTGGACAGTCTTTGTCTCAAAAGTTAAAAATTATAATTAGTAATAATTGCTGATTTTTTGTTGATAATTAATAATTGTCAAAATAGAGAGTAGCTGTCTTTGTCAATGTATTTATTATATAAAGATTTTTGTGGAGGAAAAAAAATCAGTGTGGCCTGTTGAGAGTTTAGTTTGTGGTGTCAAAGTCACATAAATATTTATCAAAAAGAAACTTGAAGTCTCTCATGGACATACATCTGCTACTGAAGAGCTGTGACTCACACATCACGTGTCTTTTCTTGACAAATGGCATGTCAGAAAGGAATGCTTAAAAAGATGAAAAATTTAAAAAATGTAAACTCCTATGAAGCACGTTAAAATCATGGGTACATAATAATACAACTAGGTCTCATTAAAGGATTCTGGAAAAATATCTGGAGCACATATGGAATAAGACAGCAATTAGGTTGCTTTTTTAAGGTGAAACAGATTTATAATATCTTCATTATAATCCTCATATATTAATATCAGGAATTTCTAGGAGTGATTATTATTCACAACATTAAAAAGAAAACAAATGTCTTTCTTTGAAAAAAAATCAGATTTTGCACATTAATTCTGAATTGACTCAAAGTGTAAGAGTAAGTAAGATGTGTTATTTTAGCCAAGACTGAAGAATGCTTTAAATAAATCCAAATGAGAAATGGAAAGTATTAAAAAATTGCAGCTACTCTCAGTCATGCAAAAAACAGTTAATTGTTTCTTTTCATAAATTAGATTCCTTAACATCCTTTTACGACAATCTTATAAAGAGCATAAAGTAAAAATGAATTTAAAAACCTGAATGAATTACATAATGAAATGCAACTTTGAAAGCAATTGTGCCTTAGAAATCTGTTTACAACCATTACAAATAGAATATTTATACAGTCTCTGTTTCTGAATTTATGTCTGTCTCTCTTTGTCTCTGTCTCCCTCTGTCTTCCTCTCCCCTTTCTCCCTCTTTATCCAGACTCTGCTGTGTTCCAGAAAGATTTATTGATAAGATATCTTATATGGAAATATATGAAATTCAGCAAGATAACTGTCAGGGTGTAAACAGGAAAACAGAAACTGCTCTAATCATGTTTTAATAAAGTGAGTTTAATAGAAGAAATTGTTTACACAGGGGATAAACTGGAGGAGAGTCCAAATAGGGGACAGAGAAATTATCAACAGCAGGAAGCAGCTACCATCGTCAGCTGGTAGCGCAGGGCAATAAGGCTGCGTCAGGGGATGTAAGTACTACAGTCTCCTCATAGGAACTAGACACACTGCAGGTCTGTCTGACAGGAAGGAACCGGATCCACATAACACTGAGTAAAGATGAGGGTAGTGTAATTTAGTGTAAGTGCCTGACAATTAGCTTTTTTTATTGTATTTTAAGTGCCCGACATTAAGCTTTTGATTGCTGAGGCATCCATTTCAAAGACATTCATCTCAAATAAACATATTGCCAGCTATACAACTAAATAAAGATTCAGGCCACCCCACCCATAAAGTTACTTTTAGAAAGCCCTGGGTGACCTAGATAACTGACCCCTTGAGTGATCCCTCTTTTCCCTTCCCATGCTTTAATTCCTATTCTTATGTTTTAAATTCACTGATAAAGAGTGATCTCACAAAATCCTGGGCACCCCACCCTCAACCCCAATAAAGGCAGAACCCTAGTCGTTGCTATGTCTCTGTCTTTCTCTGTGACGTAGCTGAGTGGCCCTAGGTGTCCTTTGTACTCTCCAGGACCTGTGAGTAATAAAACTTGCTTTTCAAAATTCCCTGATAGCTGTTGCTGAGGTACATCCTGCAATCATAATAAGAATCAGAAGGGTTGGTCCAGTCACAACATTGGCTCCCTCTGGAGAATGTCTATTGCAACTTGCCACAAGTAGTACAGTCCCATGTGGTACCCCAGGAAATACTAGCTGATAGCTGAGACCCAGCTAAAACATATACAAAACTGCCACAAAATTATAATAAATGATAAATGGAGGCAACTAGTTTCTAAAGCTTCCTTACCAACAAATCTAAGAGGAACATATAGGTAGCCATATACAGTGACAAAATTTACTCAGAAGAGGCAGAGCTTTCCTAATGACAAAACCAGAAATGAATTTGTTCTGTGTTCTAACAAAAAAGACATAGTTTAAAGTAATGAATATTGTCCTCAAAATCCTTTCAGTGATTAATTTTATTCTTCATAATATTTAAAAATCTAAACAAGTACTATTGAACAAGAAACTGTAGGGGTTCAGAACAAGCCTTCCCCCAAATGTGTCACTTTTGCAAGAGGATCATTTTGAGCTAAAGACAATCTAGACCCTGCAGGTTCAAGAGAAACTACTGCCCATCCCTTAACCACCTAGAAGAAATTAAATGGGGGATTTTTCCCGGAAAAAGAGTTATTACCAGAAATAAATTTTATCTAAGTGGTCCCATCTATATGACAGGGTAAAAATCTAATTATCAAACATCTGCTCATCTTATCATCCTGTGAATGACCCTCTTGTCCTTGGAAGCCCCGGGCTCCTATTCGATTCCTTAGACAAGGATGGCATATATATCTCATTTTATCTTTCTGTCTCTGAACCTCTCATGTGTGTGGGATTCCCATATGTACAAAATTAAGTTTAATTCTCTCCTGTTAATCTGACTCATGTCAATTTAATTCTTAGACCAGCCAGAAGAACCTAGAAGGGTAGAGAAAAGTTTTTTGCCTTCCTGACAGTTTTGGTACCCAATGTAGGGTACTCACTGGCTGGAAAAAAGTGCTTTCTCCCAAAGACTACTGCAGATGAAGACATTCTGGGACATCTGACAACAGCAGGCAGAAGGTTAGATTTCTTGCCATGTCAGTCTCCCAGATCTCTGCCTGCTGTAGGGTCCGTTGGAAGTGAGAGTGGTCAGAGTCTTTCCCCCGCCACCCTTTCTCTCTTTTCCAAATTCAGATTACTGAAAGAAAGTATATGTGGAGCTGGTCCTTTGGGCAAAAGGGACTCTAGAAAATATCTGGGATGAGTATACTCTGGTTTTCTGTTGATCCCATTCCTCCCAGAGACAGTCATTGTTTTCTCTCTGATCTCTGCCAGCCAGGGGTACAAATGCACCTGGGGAGCAGCTGAGTAGGCTGCAGATCTAAGCTTAGAGAACTAAAGAAATGGGTGACTTGTGGGTTGGTGAGTCGCTCTATTCTATTCAGTGAGGGGAAAACGTGATTCCCTGTGTTTTGGAACAGCTGCTTAAAAACAGAGCCCCTCATAGTTACTGACTTTACTTTCTTAGGCTAACTCTGAGAGTGAACTTCCTGGATCTTGTGAGGGCTGAATCATTTACACTCTCTTATGGGACAGCTTTTACCTACATGGTTAAGCCATAAAAAGGCTTATTGGTTTGAGTTGTTATTAAGATTAGCAGATCCTACTCATCAATGGCCACATAATGGATTCTCTGAATTGGCTAAATTAAAAAAAATTTTTTTTTGAGAGCTCTCATATTGGTATAATGGCTAGGTGTTGGAATTCCTTTAGTAAGATGGAAGGATAGACGTTAGAACAAAAAAAGTCCACTCACATCCCTTTCTATTTGCCTTCAAACATTTGCAAATACTGCTTTGAGACTGATATCTAGAATTCTTATTGACTGGCTACTTTCAGAACTCAGAAACTGGGATTATAGTCTACTCTAATCACTAACCATTGTTTCTTTTTTGTTTTCATAGAAATACCTCTTATTAAATACCTGATTACTTGCACCATAGGCCTAGCTTTGGAAGCATACCTGCACCACCACCTACTGAAATGAGATACAACTATTTAACTGAACTGACCTGTTCTCAGGACTAACAGACTAAGGGACTTTTCCCATACAAAGAGTTATTCCTAGAGATAAATTTTATCTAAATGGTTCCATCTATATGGCAGGGCAAACGTCTAATTACCAAACATCTGCTCTTCTTATATTCCTGTGAATGACCCTCCTGTCTTTGGAAGCCCCAGGTCCCTATCCCATTCCTTAGCTCAGGATGGCATATACACCTCATTTATTTTCTGTCTCTGAACCTCTCATGTATGCGGAATTTTCTTTCATCTGAAACTGAATTTGACTTTCTCCTGTTAATCTGTCTCATGTCAATTTAATTCTTAGACCAGCCAGAAGAACCTAAAAGGGTAGAGGAAAGCTTTTTCCTCCCCAATAAAACATTTCAGAGAAATCTTTTCTAAGAGGAAAATGCACCCAATAAGATCCAGGTAGACTGTTCTCTGGTCATCCAGATTCTAGATTAATCCAGGGACTGACTTAGAAAAGGGATTGGGATGCAAATTCATCAGCTACTGTTCAATAATGATGAACCTTTGATAAAGATTAAGTGAAAGAAACTCAAGATTAAACTTCCGGGGCTTCCCTGGTGGCGCAGTGGTTGCGCGTCCGCCTGCCGATGCAGGGGAACCGGGTTCGCGCCCCGGTCTGGGAGGATCCCACATGCCGCGGAGCGGCTGGGCCCGTGAGCCATGGCCGCTGAGCCTGCGCGTCCGGAGCCTGTGCTCCGCGACGGGAGAGGCCACAACAGAGGGAGGCCCGCATACCCCAAAAAAAAAAAAAAAAAAAAAAAAAAAAAAAGATTAAACTTCCAAGTATTTTTGTAGAGCTATTTACTGTTGTCAGTCTGGTCTGGAGATTTTGTGCTTTAGTAAGCAGTTGACCTGGATTAAGAGCCAATCACACATTATGTAATTATGATACAGCAGAACATGATAGCCCGAAGTGGGAAAATAGTTGCATATGATTAATGGTTTACCTACATTACTATGCTAAAAATTTCAAGGTATTAATAGCTAATAACAATTTCATTCCTATTTAGAATGATAAAATTATCCATATTTAGCGTGAAATGTAATTTATTCAGTAATCCTTGGTTTTTTCTTTCTTTATTAATTAGCTGAAATATGCCCTTCCTTTTCTATGACATTTTTTTCTTTTCTTCTTTTCCAGAATTTTCAACTAATTGGTGGGTGGACCAGGGCTACAAAATCCTCTGGTGTCTAATAGTACAAGCATTTGGTTTCATTATATTATTGCTAATAGTTACATATCATAGCTAAAGTCTGCTAGGAAACTAGTAGAGGCCCCAAATTAAAAAAAAAAACACAAAACTTGAAAGGTCAATATCCAAGTATATACAATCTTCTTTTGGATATAGTATTAGTGAAATAAACTAGCTTATAATTACTGTTGTCTGCACACTATATGATTCTCTCAGAAAATATTATTTGCCAACTCTCACAAAATTCATTATGTATTTGGTGTTACATATTAAAAACTCTTGCATCCTTCTTTTTACCAAGAATGTAAAAAAGTCTGATAAAACATATCTAAACATTCTATTAGTGTGGCAATATCTTTTGTCCCCTAGAAAATAACAATCCATTCCCCTTTGCAGAATCATGCCAAGTTCAGTAACTTTGTAGAGCAAGTGATAACTATTGAGAAATGTAAGAATTATCTTAGAATACTATTACTTAATATTGGAAAAAACCATATTTTTAAAAAGAGATAGCAAAAGTTCAGGGATTTATAATATTAAACAAAACTAGCTTTGACTTTTCTTTCACTACCCATAAGTGACCTTTTCTAGATGCTTTTTAAGTAAGGCAGCAGAGGCCTATGGTTAAGAACCCTGATTCAGAAACCCAGCTACTGGTGCTGAATCTGGCTTGGTCACTTACTAGCTGTGCAACCTTGGGAAATTTACCTTATTTCCCTTGCTCCAGTTTTCTTAACTGCAAAATAGAGGCTATATTGGAAACTTCTTCATTAGTTCTTACCAGGTATTAATATTAGTTAATATCTGTAAATTACTTAAAACATTGTCTGGCACACAGTAAGTGCCACTAAATGGCTGTTAAATTAAAACCTTCAGTATATTTCTTTTTAAAAATGAACAGTAAAATTATCTGCTTATTTATAGTGTATAAACTTATAATATTTTATATGATTCTAACCAGGCTAAAGTTCTCTAGGAATATTTTACAATGTTTTCATATTCATAAATAATCAACCAGTGACCTATAGGTGGTTCCCTGTGAGCAACGTGACTTATCAGATGAAAGCAAAATTGTTGTCTTTACCACATTTAACTATTCTTGCCACCCCATTTTGTTAGAGCCAAAAAAAAAAAAAAAAAAAAAGACGAAGCGAGAGAAAGAGTCAAAGTAGATGGTAGATGTCTGAAGCTCTCTGCATGCATAGAGTTAGGAAAAAATATGTGTCTCAAGACAAAAACACAGCTGAAGTATGGTTATGGCTAAATGACTCAAATATAAACTTTTTGTTAAGTACTTAAATAAGTTCTACATCTGGCTGGCCATTTATTATTCATCCTACTTCCTAGGGGGAATATTGCAAATGACAAAGCATATGTTGATTTGGGATCATTTCAATAAAAACTCTTTCTTATGCAAATATTTATCTTAAATTCCTTAAAGCTCCTAATGAAGGCAAAGATTTTGAACAGACAATAGAGTATTGCAAACCCTGGGCATATTGAGGGCCTAGATTTTCAAAGTTAAACTGAAATCTTATTGTGTAATATTTAAGAAATCAGTTATATTGTTTAAATCTTGTTAAAGTATGCATGTGTTGCTTTATAGGCAGGAAAAAAAAACTACAGAGAGATTCAAACAAAGGTTAAACATGTACTCCTATAGTAGCAGTAGTAGTAGAGCTGTAATTTTTACTGTACTAAATGCTTTCCACATATTATCTTATTTAATCTCAGCAATAACCATGAAGTAGGCAGCATTTTTCTTAATTCATAAAAAAAGAAAACTGAGGCTAAAATGTATTAACTATCAAAAATTATCTTACTTATTATTATGTTTGCCTGATTACTATACATCTTTCTCACTAGAATGTAGTCTCCAGAACTTGCTCTGTGTTTTCATGACCATATCCTCAGTGTCTAGAATAACTTCTTGTACTTAAGTACTGAACTAGCAGAATGAATAACATGATCATGCATTGGACCCTCAGCCACCAAATTTAAAAAACAACAACAACAATAAAAATGTCAAGCCCTAGCCAGTAAACCAACTATTTCAGGCAAATACAGGACTCCAGAATGACTCCAAAATATAAAATGGAGATGTAGTGGTGTTTCACATAAGGAGAGTATACAGAGAAAATTTGTCTTTGCCTCAACTGATGCCAGTTTTTCTGTGCTAGTTGTCCAGAGTGTACAACTTGAGATGTTAGACTTTATTGGGAGACCCCTTTCAAGTGGCCAATTTGGCATTGTGCATGTTCCTGTTGGGGGGAAAAGCCATTCATACATACTCTCTCTCCTCTCAGAGAATGGCATTTTGGCCAGCCCGCACTCAATATGCACATCCAGCATGTTCATACTCTCCTACTTGATAAGTTCCTCCTATGCTGAGTTGGGTGTGGCCTCTAGGGATGACCTGTCTTCCATAGGCTTTCAGGTGATACCTGACTGCTATGAAAGGTTTATCTTTCATCTCCACATTTGTTTCAGTTATCTATTTGTTCTTAGGAGATTCTGAACTGAGGTGCAGCTGATACCTCTGAAATGTGGGCCCCATAGTTCAAGTCAGAACCAGTAGCACTACATGTACTCCCCCAGGCATTGTCCTTCTTCAGCTTTGGAAAGGCTTGTGTAGCTTTAAGGCCTTGACCAACAGTAGTGGATCATGCCTCTAATATTCAATTTCTTTATATTCTTTACCTTTTTTAGGAAGATTTAACTGAGTGGGTACAAATTCCAGTTGTTTCCTTTCCATCTTTAGTGCACTTGGACTAAAACTGGGTCAGAATGCTTTCTTTCAATTTCCTTTCCCCTTTTCTTTCTTACTCCAATATCTGTCCTGCCTTCCACTTTCATAATGTTCTATTTGTTGTCTTGGGTTATCTCCTATAGGGTAAATAATGAAAATTAGTTCAATGACTCTCCAAACCACCCACTGTCCAAATAACTCTTTTCACCTTGAAGTTCTTGATTTGAAAGAATGACACCCAGGAGATATTCTCCCATTAAAACATAACCTAGGCCTGGAATCAATCTGTCTCTTTCCATCTCTCTCCTTTATGTTTAATGTGTCTCTTTTTTGTGGACCTTCCCTCAGAGGCCTAATGTCACACATCCTTTAGGCATAGGCAGTATTTGTAGTTCCACTTATAATATTATCTTGAAAATCATTTACTAATGCCTTGAATATTTTATTCCAATATTCTTAGTCTTCCCCTCTAAAGTCAGTGAATTGTTTTCTGTAATCATGTGGCCAAAAGTCTCAAACTTTAAGGAGATAGCTACCAAATTGCTCTTACTATGAAAATTTAAGAAACACTTCTCAATTCGTTTTTTGGATCTTAGCTTGCTTTGGAAGAATGATTCAATCTATTCTTTCAGACTTTGCTCCACTTGGGACCCAATATGAGTTAGTAACAGCTAACATATTTTCCTCCTTTATTTATCTCTTTATGAGTAATTAGATCTGAAAGCATTAACTTTTCCATTCAACATTTTTTTTTCAATTTACTTCTCTAAACGTTGGACATCAATCTTTTCCCAAATGATATCTTTCTTTTCTTCCAGTTGAATCATCTTGTCTCCCTTTCCTACCCTCCCTTCCATCCTCCTTTCCTTCCTTCCTTCCTTCCTTCTCTCTCCTTTGCTCTTTCTTGTTCTCTCTTTCTCTTACTCATCAACTGCTCCTTTCTCATTTAAGCATCTTTTACAAATCACCACATTTTCTCTTTGAGGAAACCTGATTCCTAAGGCACAGTGTTTCATCAAAGCCCTGTTTAATTACCTTTCTATGCATGGGTTTGGATAATTTCTCTCAGTTCTCTTTTAACCCAAGAAGATTGTATATTCCCTTTATAATATATACCTATATTCCTTTCATTTGTTCATTGATGAAAACTATGTTTCTCTGGGTGAATTTGAGACCTAAAAGTCTCTGATTTCTGATTCAAAGAAATGGAAATATATCCCATGCTCTTGGATTGGAAGAATTAATATTGTTAATATGGCCATACTACCCAAAGCAATCTATAGATTTAATGTGACCCCTATCAAATTACCCATAACATTTTCACAGAACTAGAACAAATAATCCTAAAATTTATATGGAACCATGAAAGACCCAGTATTGCCAAAGCAATCCTGAGGAGAAAGAATAAAGCAGGAGGCATAACCTTCCCAGACTTCAGACAATACTACAAAGCTACAGTAATTAAAACAGTGTGGTATTGGCACAAAACAGACATATGGATCAATGGAACAGAATAGAGAGCCCAGAAATAAACCCACACACCTACAATCAATTAGTCTTCAACAAAGGAGGCAAGGATATACAATGCAGAAAAGACAGTCTCTTCAGGAAGTGGTGCTGGGAAAGTTGGACAGCCACATGTAAATCAATAAGGTTAGAACACACCCTCACACCATACACAAAAATAAACTCAAAATGGCTTAAAGACTTAAATATAAAACATGACACCATAAAACTCTTAGAAGAGAACATAGGCAGAATATTATCTGACATAAATCATACCAGTGTTTTCATATGTCAGTCTCCCAGGGCAACAGAAATAAAAGAAAAAATAAACAAACAGAACCTAATCAAACTTACAAGCTTTTGTACAGCAAAGGAAACCATAAACAAAACAAAAAGACAACCTATAGACTGGGAGAAAATATTTGCAAATTTTGTGACCAACAAGGGCTTAATTTCCAAAATATATAAACAGCTCATACAACTCAACAACCAAAAAACCAAACAACCCGATAAAAAAATGGGCAGAAGACCTAAATAGACATTTCTCCAAAGAAGACATACAGATGGCCAACAGCACATGAAGAGATGCTTAACCTTGC
Source organism: Physeter macrocephalus (assembly GCF_002837175.3). NCBI lineage: Eukaryota > Metazoa > Chordata > Mammalia > Artiodactyla > Physeteridae > Physeter > Physeter macrocephalus. The sequence goes on from NC_041218.1 coordinate 84,255,619, forward strand.
TAATTATTAAAATGCAAACCAAAACTATAATGAGGTACCACCTCTCACCAGCCAGAACGGCCATCATTAAAAAGTCTACAAATAACCAATGCTGGAGAGGATGTGGAGAAAAGGGAACCCTCCTACACTGTTGGTGGGAATGTAAATTGTTGTAGCCACTGTGGAGAACAGTATGGGAGTTCCCCAAAAAACTAAAAATAGAGTTACCATATGACCCTGCAAATCCCACTCCTGGGCTTATATCCTGAGAGCTAATTTGAAAAGATACATGCACACCAATGTCCATAGCAGCACTATTTACAATAGCTAAGACATGGAAACAACCTAAATGTCCATAGACAGATGAATGGATAAAGAAGATGTGGTACATATATACAATGGAATACTACTCAGCCATAAAAAGAGTGAAATAATGCCATTTGCAGCAACGTGGATGGACCTAGAGATTATCATACTAAGTGAAGTAAGTCAGAAAGAGAAAGACAAATACCATATGATATCACTTATATGTGGAATCTAAAATATGACACAAATGAACTTATATACAAAACAGAAACAGACTCATGGACATAGACTTGTGGTTGCCAAGGGGGAGGGCAGGTGGAGGACGGATGGATTGGGAGTTTCGGATTAGCAGATGCAAACTATTATGTATAGAATGGATAAACAACAATGTCCTACTATATAGCACAGGGAACTGTATTCAATATCCAGTGATAAACCATAATGGAAAATAATATGAAAATGAATGCATGTATATGTATAACTGAATCACTTTCCTGTGCAGTAGAAATTATCACAACATTGTAAGTCAACTATACTTCAATAAAATACATTTTTTTTAAAGTCTCTGATTTCAGGGATGTATCAGAATTTATGTAATTAACAAATTCAAGGCCAACTTAAGCCCATAAGGTGGAAGGTAAACCTTAAAATCCTGTGGACAGTCACATGAACCTAAGGGTTTAGCTCCTACACTTTCAGATTAAAATGCAGAATGGAATTTGGAGCAGCTAGTCTAGCATTGCCTGACAAGTTCTGGCAGTAACAACTGAAAGTGGATCTTCACTCACAGTGCCCTATAGCACACATGGAAATTGGGTATAGCCTAAAATCCTGGCCTGCACAACCCAGACACATGGTATTGCTTTTATTCTTTGACTCAGTGTTAACTGGAATGGGTGGGAGTGGTTGCAGCCAGGGGATGACACTTTTTGTTTTCTATAATAGGTGTCCTTATTTCATGGGTCAGGAAACAAATGTGGACATTCTGGTATTATTACATATATCTATTACCACTGTACATTCTGGGTAATTAATTTTCCACAGTACTGTAAGTGTTCAATGTTGAGGTATTGTAAATATCCTATTGACATGCTGTATGTAGTATCACTTTTTAAGGTTATGCTCTGTTTACAAATATTCAATATGTAACATCATAAAAATATATTTGATTTTCGTATTAACCTTTATCTTTAACCTTTCCAATTTATTAATTCTAATAGTTCTAATTCTAATAGTTCAATTCTAAAAACTTTGAAATCATAGAATAGTATTAGTATACTCCATACATTCTTTAAAGATCTTTCATTCATACAATCATGTTGACTATAAATAATGAGTTTTTTGCTTTCCTTTCTTATTTTTACTGGCTAAGATATTCAGAACAATGATCAGTAGGAATGATGATAAAGAGTATTCTTGTCTTACTTCTAAACCTGGGGTGTGAAGGATATTTTCCAATATTTCATAAATATATGTGCCTGTTTTTCAAGACAAATTTAAGTATGTATGTTTTCTGGGGTTTTTTCCTAAATTTTTATTGAAGTATAGTTGCTTTACAGTGTTGTGTTAGTTTCTGCTGTATAGCAAAGTGAATCAGTTATACATATACATGTATCTACTCGTTTTCAGATTTCCTTTCCATTTAGGTCACCACAGAGCATTGAGTAGAGTTCCCTGTGCTATACAGTAGGTTTTTATTAGTTACCTATTTTATATATAGTAGTGTAAATATGTCAATACCAATCTCCCAATTCATCCGATCCCCTCTTCCCCTCTTGGTAACCATAAGTTTGTTTTCTACATCTGTGACTCTATTTCTGCTTTGCAAATAAGTTCATTTGTACATTCTTCTACATTCCACATATAATCAATATTATACGATATTTGTCTTTCTCTTTCTGACTTACTTCACTCTGTATGACAACCTCTAGGTTCATCCATGTTGCTGTAAATGGCATTATTTTGTTCCTTTTTATGGCTGAGTAGTA
>NC_041218.1:84258397-84270035 GCF_002837175.3 Physeter macrocephalus
TAGCTAAGACATGGAAACAACCTAAATGTCCATAGACAGATGAATGGATAAAGAAGATGTGGTACATATATACAATGGAATACTACTCAGCCATAAAAAGAGTGAAATAATGCCATTTGCAGCAACGTGGATGGACCTAGAGATTATCATACTAAGTGAAGTAAGTCAGAAAGAGAAAGACAAATACCATATGATATCACTTATATGTGGAATCTAAAATATGACACAAATGAACTTATATACAAAACAGAAACAGACTCATGGACATAGACTTGTGGTTGCCAAGGGGGAGGGCAGGTGGAGGACGGATGGATTGGGAGTTTCGGATTAGCAGATGCAAACTATTATGTATAGAATGGATAAACAACAATGTCCTACTATATAGCACAGGGAACTGTATTCAATATCCAGTGATAAACCATAATGGAAAATAATATGAAAATGAATGCATGTATATGTATAACTGAATCACTTTCCTGTGCAGTAGAAATTATCACAACATTGTAAGTCAACTATACTTCAATAAAATACATTTTTTTTAAAGTCTCTGATTTCAGGGATGTATCAGAATTTATGTAATTAACAAATTCAAGGCCAACTTAAGCCCATAAGGTGGAAGGTAAACCTTAAAATCCTGTGGACAGTCACATGAACCTAAGGGTTTAGCTCCTACACTTTCAGATTAAAATGCAGAATGGAATTTGGAGCAGCTAGTCTAGCATTGCCTGACAAGTTCTGGCAGTAACAACTGAAAGTGGATCTTCACTCACAGTGCCCTATAGCACACATGGAAATTGGGTATAGCCTAAAATCCTGGCCTGCACAACCCAGACACATGGTATTGCTTTTATTCTTTGACTCAGTGTTAACTGGAATGGGTGGGAGTGGTTGCAGCCAGGGGATGACACTTTTTGTTTTCTATAATAGGTGTCCTTATTTCATGGGTCAGGAAACAAATGTGGACATTCTGGTATTATTACATATATCTATTACCACTGTACATTCTGGGTAATTAATTTTCCACAGTACTGTAAGTGTTCAATGTTGAGGTATTGTAAATATCCTATTGACATGCTGTATGTAGTATCACTTTTTAAGGTTATGCTCTGTTTACAAATATTCAATATGTAACATCATAAAAATATATTTGATTTTCGTATTAACCTTTATCTTTAACCTTTCCAATTTATTAATTCTAATAGTTCTAATTCTAATAGTTCAATTCTAAAAACTTTGAAATCATAGAATAGTATTAGTATACTCCATACATTCTTTAAAGATCTTTCATTCATACAATCATGTTGACTATAAATAATGAGTTTTTTGCTTTCCTTTCTTATTTTTACTGGCTAAGATATTCAGAACAATGATCAGTAGGAATGATGATAAAGAGTATTCTTGTCTTACTTCTAAACCTGGGGTGTGAAGGATATTTTCCAATATTTCATAAATATATGTGCCTGTTTTTCAAGACAAATTTAAGTATGTATGTTTTCTGGGGTTTTTTCCTAAATTTTTATTGAAGTATAGTTGCTTTACAGTGTTGTGTTAGTTTCTGCTGTATAGCAAAGTGAATCAGTTATACATATACATGTATCTACTCGTTTTCAGATTTCCTTTCCATTTAGGTCACCACAGAGCATTGAGTAGAGTTCCCTGTGCTATACAGTAGGTTTTTATTAGTTACCTATTTTATATATAGTAGTGTAAATATGTCAATACCAATCTCCCAATTCATCCGATCCCCTCTTCCCCTCTTGGTAACCATAAGTTTGTTTTCTACATCTGTGACTCTATTTCTGCTTTGCAAATAAGTTCATTTGTACATTCTTCTACATTCCACATATAATCAATATTATACGATATTTGTCTTTCTCTTTCTGACTTACTTCACTCTGTATGACAACCTCTAGGTTCATCCATGTTGCTGTAAATGGCATTATTTTGTTCCTTTTTATGGCTGAGTAGTAGTTCATTGTATATATGTACCACATCTTTTTTAGCCATTCCTCTGTCAATGGACACTTAGGTTGCTTCCATGTCCTGGCTATTGTAAATAGTGCTGCAATGAGCATCAGAGTGCATGTATCCTTTCGAATTATGGTTTTCTCTGGATATGTGCCCAGGAGTGGGATTACTGGGTCACATGGTGTATGCTTTTTGAAGGTTTTTGTAATACAGATGCCTTATCTCAGATTAAAAATATACTCTTTAATTGCTTGTTTCTGAATATTCAGAAATTCCATATATATGTGTATATATATATATATATCTGGATTCAATTAGCAAATATTTGTTTTGAATTTTTGTGATGATGCTTATAAGAAAGACTGACTCATAGTTCCCCTTTCTTGTGATGTACTTGTCAGGTTTTCAAATCATGCTTAGGCTCATCTCATAAAGCATAATGGTTTTCCCTCCTTTTTACATCCTTTGAAAAAGTTTATGTAATATTTTTATCATCTTGTTCCTATTGCTTTCTTGTTTAATTCAACTGGTCTACAAATATACTCTATATTATTTACATCCTTAGAAATGTATTAAGACTTCCTTTCAGTATTTTGGTAAATGTTCCATCTGCACTTGAAAATAATGATTTTGCTACAATTATTGGACATGGTACCCTATACATGTCAATTAGAGCTAGTTTGTTAATGTTGTTATTCAAATCTATATCTTCACTGGTTTTTTTTTTCTACATTTTGTATCAGCTGTTTGAAAAGTCTATTAAAAATTACCGTAATACTTTTTGAGTTTTCTATTTGTTTCTACAGTTACATTGATTTTTGCTTTATATAGCTTGTGATTATGTTATTAGCTGCAAACACATTTAGAATTTCATATCTTCTCAATGGATTGACCCTTTTATAACTGTTAACTATCCATTGCATCTCTAGTAATGTTTCTTGCCACAGAATCTTTATGTGATATTGTATGGCTATTCAAGATTTCATTAGTTGTGGGTAGTGTTTACACAGCAAATTTTTAAATATTTAAAAAAATTTTTAAATGTTTCTGTCATTAAATTTAACATGTATCTCTTGTAAGCAGAATGCAGTTGTTGATTTCTTAATGCAAACTGGCAATCTTGCTTTTGGTAAGACTTTTTAATCTATTTACTTGTAATGCAATTAGTTTTACAGCTACCGTTTTATTATATCTCCTTTGCCTCCTTTCTTTCTTCATCGATTTTCTTTTAATTATCCTGATACTCTCTCAAGTTTTTTTTTATAGTTACCTTGGGGATAGCAATGTACATCCTTGACTTTCTACAGTGTGATGTACATTAGTATTTTCATCATTTTTAAGACAAGGCAGAGATCTTAGATCCGTTAGATCTCCTTTTACTTCTCTCTATTGTGCTTTTTTTTCCTAATATATTGACTCATGTTAATAATGTTTTATACAATCAGCATTAATTTGTATTTGTTTATTTATTTACCCTTTCTGGTGTTTCTCATTCCTTCGTGAATTTTTATGCGTCCATTATAGGTAATTTTCCCTCTGCTTGAAGAGCTCCTTTAGAAGACATCTGCTTAAACCAAATTGTCTGCGTTTTTTTTCCCCTGAAAATATCTTTATTTTGCTTTCAATTTTTTTTTAATCACAGGGGCAAATTTTTTTAAAATAAAACAGGGTGTGAGATAGATAACTATTTCAAACAGAAAAATATCTGCAATAGAGTTTTACACATTATTTTTTTTAAGTTACAGAATCTTATTTTAATTAGTGGTTTTGTTTTTTTCGGATATATACCCAGGAACAGAATTGCTAGGTCATATGATAGCTCTATTTTTAGTTTTTTGAGAATGCTCCATACTGTTTTCCACAGCAGCTGCCTAATGTACATTCCCACCAACAGTGTACAATGGTTCCCTTTTCTTCACATCCTTACCAACATTTGTTATTTGTGTTCTTTTTGATCTCATTCCTTCGTGAATTTTTATGCGTCCATTATAGGTAATTTTCCCTCTGCTTGAAGAGCTCCTTTAGAAGACATCTGCTTAAACCAAATTGTCTGCGTTTTTTTTCCCCTGAAAATATCTTTATTTTGCTTTCAATTTTTTTTTAATCACAGGGGCAAATTTTTTTAAAATAAAACAGGGTGTGAGATAGATAACTATTTCAAACAGAAAAATATCTGCAATAGAGTTTTACACATTATTTTTTTTAAGTTACAGAATCTTATTTTAATTAGTGGTTTTGTTTTTTTCGGATATATACCCAGGAACAGAATTGCTAGGTCATATGATAGCTCTATTTTTAGTTTTTTGAGAATGCTCCATACTGTTTTCCACAGCAGCTGCCTAATGTACATTCCCACCAACAGTGTACAATGGTTCCCTTTTCTTCACATCCTTACCAACATTTGTTATTTGTGTTCTTTTTGATGATAGCCATTCTGACAGGTGTGAGGTGATATCTCACTGTGGTTTTGATCTGCATTTCCCTGATAATCAGCAATGTTGAGCATCTTTTCATATGCCTATTGGCCAACTGCATTTCCTCTTTAGAAAAAAATATGTCTATTGAGTTCTTCTGCTTATTTTTTAATTGGGTTGTTTGTTTTTTTGATGTTGAGTTGTTTGAGCTGTTTATATATGTTGGATATTAATCCCTATCAGTGACACCATTTGCACATATTTTCCCTCATTCAGTAGCCTGTCATCTCATTTTGTTGATGGTTTCCTTTGCTGTGCAAAAGCTTCTAAGTTTAATTAGGTCCCATTTGTTTATTTTCGCTTTTATTTCCTTTACTTTAGGAGATGAATCCAAAAAATATTGCTTGATTTATGTCAAGGAGTGTTCTGCCTATGTTTTCCTCTAGGAGTTTTACAATATCCAGTCTTACATTTGGGTCTTTAATCCATTTTGAGTTTATTTGTGTATATGGTGTTAGAGATTGTTCTGATTTCATTCTTTTACATGTAGCTGTCCAGTTTTTCCAGCACCACTTATTGAAAAAACTATCTTTTCTCAATTGTATACTCTTGCCTCTTTGTTACAGATTAATTGACCATAAGTGTGTGAATTTATTTCTGGACTCTCTATTCTGCTCCATTGATCTATGTGTCTGTTTTTGTGCCAGTATCATGCTCTTTTGATTACAGCAGCTTTGTAGTATAGTCTGAAGTCAGGCAGAGTGATTCCTCCAGCTCTGTTTTTCTTTCTCAAGATTGATTTGGCTATTTGGGGTCTATTCTGTTTCCATATAAATTTTAAAATTATTTGTTCCAGTTCGGTGAAAAATGCCAGTGGTATTTTGATAGGGATTGCACTGAATCTGTAGTTTGCCTTGGGTAGTATTTTAACAATATTAATTATTCTAGTCCAAGAATATGGTATATTTTTCCATCTGTTTGTGCTGTCTTCACTTTCTTTCATCAGTGTCTTATCATTTTTGGAGTATAGGTCTTCTGCCTCCTTACGTAGGTTTATTCCTTGGCATTTTATTCATTTTGATGCAATGGTAAATGGGATTCTTTCCTAAATTTCTCTTTCTGATACTTTGTTATTTGTGTATAGAAATGCAGCAGAGCTCTGTATATTAATTTTTTATGCTGAAATTTTACCAAATTCATTGATGAGCTCAAACAATTTACTGGTGGTGTCTTTAGGATTTTTTATGTATAGTATCATGTCATCTGCAAACTGTGACAGTTTTCCTTCTAATTTACTTCTAATTCAAAAAGATACATCACTCCAATGTTCATAGCAGCATTTTTTATAATTACCAAGATATGGAAGCAACCTAAGTGTCCATCAATGCATACATGGATGAAGAAGATGTGGTTTACATATAAAATGGAGTACTACTCAGCCATAAAAAAAGAACAAAATTTTGCCATTTGCAGCATCATAGATGAACTTGCAGGGCATTATGCTAAGTGAAATAATTCAGACAGGGAAGGACAAATACTGTATGACATCACTTATGTGTGGAATCTAAAACACACACACACACACACAAATGAGTGAATATAACAAAAAAGAAGCTGCCTCACAGATACAGAGAACAAACTAGTGGTTATCAGTGTGGGGGGTACAATATAGGGGTGGGGGAGTGGGAGGTACAAACTACTGGGTATATGATAGGCTCAAGGATTTATTGTACAACATGGAGAATATAGCCAATGTTTTGTAGTAACTGTAAATGGAAAGTAACCTTTAAAACTGTATAAAAATTTTAAAAATTAAAAAAAAGCTACAGTATCTTATTTTAAAATAGATCTACCTGTTTTGCAAAGCACTATACTTTCCTAGAACATTTCCATGTAACCCTAAATACTTAAGTGCTGAAAAGGATAGATAAATCCTATTGCTAAAATATTTACTATTCCCTCTTTGGAAGAAAACAGTATCATTCCATTCCTCCACTGAAATCAAAAGAGAAAATTTATACTTAGGGATGAACAGCAAAACATGACATTGTGTCATATTCCTTAGGTACAGTAATGCATAATTTCATTGTGAACAAGATCAAAGACTCTGAAAAAAATTTAGTTTTTACATAATACTATGATGCTTACTCAAAAAGGCCCAAATGAAAACTTCAGCTTGCTTCATGTATGACACATTTCTTCTGAAGTATGCTTAGCCTTTATAATCTGTGTTCACAAACAAAATATCCAACTCAGATTTGAAGGTAAAGGTTTCTGACTCAGTTACACAATTGACTCCTGACCTAAATTCTTTCTAACAGACTCTATTAACAAGTGTGTGAATCTGAAGACTTCTACCAAGGAAAATCCTGATCAAATGGCATTTCACACATGTCAAGTCTTACCTCAAAACAAAACTAGAACAGAGAAACAACTCACTCTAATCTTTTCTCCTGGATCTTATACAAAATTACTTATTACACCAGCAATCAAACATTCAAAATGTTTCTGAGTCTGTAGTTTCTAGAGAAAGCCAACAAAAGACTTTAAACTCTTTTTAGTAACTGATAGAAATAGCAATGGATTTAATGTATATTTTTCTTTGTAAATCAGATCTTAGGTAGGGCCTTGTATTCAAACCATAGTGGATGGCACAGAATTTCCATCTTCATAATAGAGACATCTGTAGGTTCATTTTGTAGGTCCAAAGCTGACCATTACCTTAGGAATTCTCTTCAGCTTCAGTTGCTTGAATGCTTTTGAGAAACCAATCTTTGTAAGAGCTTCTATTCCTTTGAGGTTCCTGGGAAAGTGTTGAAGGAGCTCTTGCTTTCTGGTGGCAACTGGCTTGGCTGTAACACAGCACAAGAACACAAAAGTACCATGTTCCTGAAATTCTCAAAGTGTTATTATCCCTCTGTTTTGTTCCTTAAGAAACATGGAGCTTCAGTCTCTGAAGAGAACTTTTTATTAAGTGCTAATTGATGTCTAAACAAAGAACAACTCACTAGCGCTGACCATTCCATATTGATTGCAAGAGTATCTGCAGCATTTAAGGACATATATCTAAACAGAATGTCTCATTGAAAATATTGTGTTTGGAACACTTCCTCCCAGTAACATGCTAATGATATCCATATCATGTACAGCAGCATTATGGAAATTTCCATCTGATTCCTTAAGAAGCTGAGATAAGCTGCTGGATGTGGAGTGCTAAGAGTAACTCTGTAGCCAGTGCATATGGGTAGGTGGAGGAGTAAAGGTCTACGCAGATTATGAGGGCTAAGGCAGCCTCTTCTTACCAGGTCCAACCTCTGCTGCTACTTGCTTCACATGGGAAGAACCTCAGTGCTGGTGCCAAGAGCCTCCAGCTATCCACAGCTCTTTTTCACATTCTGTGGGACCCAATCTAGATAAAATCCTAGGTTGCCAGTTATTCTTTTATCATTTTGAAATGCCAATTTTCTTTTGTCTTCTAGTGTTTCTACTGAAATGTCAGCAGTCAGTCTTACTAAAAATAATCGTTACTCTTGAAATTTTCTCTTAGTTTTTTTATTTTAGTAGCTAGGTATGTTTTTCTTACATTTATCCTGTTGTATATTTGTAGAGCTTTTTGTCTCTGTGGCTTGATGGTCTAATTTAGCTTTCAAAATATTTTTTTGCCAGTATCTTTTCAAATACTGGCTTTGCCCCTCTATTTCTTTCCTCTTTTTCTAGGATCCCAGTTACCTATACATCAGAATTTTTACTGTGATCCAAATACCTCTTAAACTCTTTTGTTTTTTCAATTTTTTTCTTCACCTTTCTTCAGTTTGAACAATTCCAACTGATCAATTTTGTATTTCATCAATTGTATTTCTGCAGTGTCTATTTGGCCCCATTTATTGAATTCTTATTTAAAGTTGTTATATTTTTCAACTCTGGAATTTCCATTTGATTGTTTTTAATAGTCTAAAGCTCGCTGGTGAAAATTTCTAGCTTTTTAAAATATGTTTTCTTGAACACCGTTTTTCTAAAATTCATGCCTAAAAATTAGAGTATATGTATGTATCACCAATCCAATAACCTTATTTTCAGGTTTTTTTCTTGTTTTTTGATTGATTGATCCTCTTCATATATCTACAATTGCTTATTTGAATAACTATTATACATAAAAATTATTTATTCTCTTAGTTTATCTTATTTCAGGGGAGATTTAGTTTGTCTGGCATTTTATTAGAATAGGTACAGATTAATATGCAGACTTGGGTTATATTTCAGCACTTGTGAAGAGTGATCCTGTTTGTCTCTCCTCTTATGGCGAGCCCTTTAGAAATCTCAGCTGAAGGCCTGGGTTATGTTCCAGGTACCTTCCCTCTTTTTAGGCCCTGAGCTCCAGTTTTTGTCTCTTTAGCACTATGTTACTGTTAAAGCTTTGCTTAGCTTTTTAGATTCTGCTGCTTTAGGCTTGGCTTCTTGGCCACTTACCATATGCAACAGAGGAATTAGGAAACACCTCCAGAAAAAGCAGTGCACAATTCCACGCTCATTTCCTTATAGTTTTGTTTTCTTTGTGACCTCAGCCCTTCAGTTGTAACTTGTAGCTATAATTTGTAGAACTAATTTGTAGTCCTCAACTCCATTTTTTGTCTACCTACTCTCTTGTCTTCCAAAAGCACTAAGCTACTGATCAGTCTGCATAAGTTACACGTATGCTAACACCTTGGGTTGAAAATCAGTGAAGAATTTAGGACTTATCTTAATGTGTTTTCCTGTCTTAACAACCTAGTCCCTCAAGTCCTGTCTGCCTTAGGTACTATTCTAACGCCTCCTGACAGCTATTTAAAAAAAATTTTTTATAGCTTTTATACATATTCTCAGCAGGAGAATTTGTCTCTTGAAAGCAACTCCATCACAGCTGGAAGGATAAGACCAAAAATTTACTCATTTGTGTCTTGTTTTCTGGGCCCCACCAGCATGTATTGTTAAAATGTGACTGCGTACTATACAGTGGGGATAAAATGTATCTACACTATGGAATTATTGTAAAAATTGAATGAATTTAAATAATAGTAGATTTAAAACAGTACCTAGAAAGCATTCGATAAATATCTTAACAGGTTTTAAGTTTTGCATGATATAACCCCTGACTTCATCTTCATATTCAGCTCACATACTATTGCAAACTCTTGTCTACCAACCAAGTTTAACTCCAGCCTTACTGGTCTTTTTTACAGCTCTGTGAATACCTGGAGATCATTATTTCCTGGCGACTTCACACCTGCTGTTTTCTGCTTTCACTTCCAGAGTTTGGCTTTATTGTCTGATTTCAAAGAAGGTTAGGCCTTCTTATGAATTGTTCTCATTGTGCCTCATTAGAAAGATTTGATTATAATGATTTTAAATAAGTACTCTAGACTTGACTGCTTTCTAAGTTGAATGTCTCACACTGGGATCTTTGAACATATTTTCCTCATTTCTCTGTCACTAGCATATGTAAATAGTGTACAGCACATATTAGCTACCCAAAACTTTTTGTTGAATTATGCTAACACAATAAAAGGGATCCTGAACCTTCCAAAATGATAAAAATCCATTTGTATAGGAAGAAATGGAATGATAGGAGAGAGTTGATAATTATCTATTTGGGGAAATTGAGCCTGAGGATCTGGTGAGACAACTGTGAATTGATCAGGAGAGAAGAGACTTTTTTTAATGTAAAGACAACTCTTAACAGTAAGTTCCAGAAATAGAAAACTGAATAGCTGGGATTAATACCAAGGCAAATCTAGCTAAAATAAATATCAAGCACAATTTTGTCAAGTATGAACTGTACCTAATATGGGTATTTTGTTTAACATAGTTAAGAGAATAATTTTTTTTTTCCTCTTGGGACATCTTTTGAGAATCCTTTATGTAGTCAGTCTTTTCTTGTCTGTTTCCCTTTTTACCTGCCAGCACCCCACAAAGATATTTTTAACCATATTAAGCCAATCTCTTTCTCCCCTAAGAGGTCTAAAACCATAAGAAACCACAAATAGGCATGTAGGTATTTGAAGCTGAAGGTTTGCCAAAGAAAAGTAATCCTGCCAAATCAAACTTGAAACTCTAATGCTTTCACACATAAAACATTGCAGTTTCATGGTAATGCAACGTCCAAGAAAACCACAACATTAAAAAAATTTTCAACACTTCATGATGTGAAAGGATAAATAAAACATAACATTTTGATTAAACTGGAAATCAAATAAAATAAAGGTACATTTTTTTCTTTTTACTAATTTTTTTATTTCAGAAATTTAAAACACTTTTAAGCCTAAGTAAAACTAAGATGTAAAACATTATAATGTATGGTACAAAATGCATTTTTAAATATAAATGCTAAAGTTAAGTATGTACAAGAAATATTATAAAGACTCTTTAAAGAGAACCTGATTTCAAAGTTAAAAATAAACATTGGTTATGTGAAATTCAAGTATATAGCAATTAAATTTTCTACAGTCTGTTTTTGCTTAATAATAAACAAGGACTTTCGAATTTTTAACGATATTTGTAGAGGTTGTATGTCTCTTTTTTTTTTCCAATAAATAGATTTAAATTTATATAGATGCTCTTTTTGATTATAGTGTTTTTAAACAGTGTCTAATATAAAAATTTAGGGTCAGAATGCATTTTTATTATAAGTTTATTAATTGCATACTCTATGCCAGTATTCTAAGCACAAGTGCATTAACTCATTTATTTTCAGATAATTCTCTATGATTTAAGTACTATTATCAAATCTATTATACAGATGACAAAACAACAGCATGAGACTGAATCAGTTTTCAACATCTACAGTTTTCAAGTAGCAGAATTAGGATTTGAACCTTGACAAGCCTGAATTCTTGTGCTTGATTAAAAATAGGCTGCCTAGAATTTTTAACCATCTGTTTAACCATCTCAATCTAAAGCAATCTGGCTTTCACTACAGTGAAACTCTCTTTGCTAGGGTCACCAAGTCCTTCCTAATTGCCAGATCTCTTGGATGTCTTTCTGAGTTTAACTTGTTTCACTTCTTTGCCATAATTAACATCATTATCTACTTCTTTGTTGAAACTCTCTCCTGTTTAGCTTCCATGAAAACACTCTCCATTTCCTTCTTACCATTCTGGCCACTTTTATTTTTTTCTTTTTGTTTTATTTATTTATTTATTTATTAACATCTTTATTGGAGTATAATTGCTTTCCAATGGTGTGTTAGTTTCTGCTTTATAACAAAGTGAATCAGTTATACA
>NC_041218.1:84270344-84282900 GCF_002837175.3 Physeter macrocephalus
GGCTGCTTCCCACTAGCTATCTATATTACATTTGGTAGTGTATATATGTCCATGCCACTCTCTCACTTTGTCCCAGCTTCCCCTTCCCCTTCCCCACATCCTCAAGTCCATTCTCTAGTAGGTCTGCGTCTCTATTCCGGTCTTGCCCTTAGGTTCTTCATGACCATTTTTTTTTTTTTTTTTTAGATTCCATATATATGTGTGAGCATACGGTACTTGTTTTTCTCTTTCTGACTTACTTCACTCTGTATGACAGACTCTAGGTCCATCCACCTCACTACAAATAACTCAATTATGCTCAACATCATTAATCATTAGAGTAATGCAAATCAAAACTACAATGAGATACCATCTCACACCGGTCAGAATGGCAATCATCAAAAAATCTACAAACAATACTATTTACAATAGCCAGGACATAGAAGCAACCTAAGTGTCCATCAACAGATGACTGGCCACTTTCTAAAGAATTGTTTCTTTCACAGATTCTTCCATATCACTTAAGCTCTTAGCTTTATTTTGTTTTTGCTTTGTTCTTTTTTTTAAATTCAGCCCTCAGCCCAATAATCATTACTTAAATTTCATTGAAAAGCTAATTCATATGCCTAAGTATTTTCTGGAAACCTATGCTTGGATATCCTACAGGCAACTAAAAAACTCAACGTGGTGAAGGAGTTTGGAATGCACTACCTCAAAATATGTTGATTTGGCATAATGACTATTTTGTGTTGAATGTACTTGAAAAGCAGCAGATGTAAGAAAGACACTCTGAACTTCCTTCTTTTTCTTACAAGTAGATTAAATTCCCAGGTAAAAGATGTCTTCCCTATACCAGAAGGAAAGAAACATTTTCATCACCAAGGATGGGAAGTCAAGACCAAGAAATATCTGTACAAACAAACCTCATTAAAATAAGTTTTATCCTCCTAGTCCCTTCTCCATTGATTAACTACCCCAGCCCAAGTCCCTTTGCTTTGTCACGTTTTCACAAATTACTACTCTTTGTCCAACTCAATGTAAGCATTCAACTCTGCTTCTTTGGATCTTTGTATTTCTGGTGAAGGTTCCCATGTATATGTAAAAAAAAAAAAAAAAAAAATTAAAACTTGTATGGTTTTGGGACTTCCCTGGTGGCACAGTGGTTAAGAATCCACCTGCCAATGCAGGGGACATGGATTCAAGCCCTGGTCCGGGAAGATCCCACATGCCGCAGAGCAACTAAGCCTGTGTGCCACAACTACTGAGCCTGTGAACCATAACTACTGAAGCCCGTGTGCTACAACTACTGAAGCCTGCATGCCTAGAGCCCATGCTCCACAACAAGAGAAGCCACTGCAATGAGAAGCCCACACACCGCAACGAAGAGCAGCCCCCACTTGCCACAACTAGAGAAAGCCCACATGCAGCAATGAAGACCCAAGGCAGCCAAAAATAAAATAAATTAATTAATTAATTTAAAAAAAAACAAAATTTTATGGTTTTCTCCTGTTAATCTGTCTTATGTCAGTTTAATCTTAAGTACTAAGAGAGTAAAGAAAAAGACTTTCCTCTCTACACTGACTAAACTTAATTCTCCATTTTTCTCTCTTGAAACTGGCTCTTTATCCTTTAATTCTTGTCTTGGTACATGGCATCTCTATCACCCATAAAGTCAACTTTGATTCCTCCCTTTTTATTTATCCTTCACCCTGAATCAGTCATCATGTCCAGCCCTTTCACACTGTGCAACTGCCACTTCCTTGCTATAGGTAGGCCTTACAATTTCTTACCAAGATTAGTACTATAGCTTCTGATCAGTCTTTAACTTCTTTCTCACCATACCTTTCTCCCCCACCACATAAATAAAGTGATCATTATAAAACAAAATACAGTCTTATCACTCCTCAGCTTAAAATCTGTAATGCTCTTGTCTCATGCACAAATTCTTCCAGGTTAAAATTTCTAAGTTTGGAGTCAACCTGATATAACCCTTTCCCACTCTTCCCATATCATATCTCTTCCCTGTTTATATGTTACCTATGAATCTCTCACATACAGCTAATCTTCAATATTCACAGATTCCATATCTGAGAATCTATCTACTTGCTATAATTTGTTTGTAACCCCCAAATCAATACTCACGGATCTTTCACAGTCATTCATGTATATTTGAGTTCCCCAATGTACAAGTTCCCTGTGAAGGTCAAAAAGGTGATGCTCTGCCTTGTTTCAGCTCTATTACTGTAAAAATGTGTTCTCTTCACCATCTCTTTAGTGCTATGTTTTCTACATTTTTGTGCTTTTTTTGGTGGTGATTTGCTGTTTAAAATGGACCCCAAGCATAGTGCTATCTAGTATTCCTAAGTGCAAGTAGGCTATTATGTGCCTTACAGAGAAAATGTGTCTGTAATTCAGAAGTCAAGAGCAAGTTTCATTCAAAAAACAAGTGATAGCTCTGTTGGCTTTGAGTTCAATGCTAATGAATCAACAGTACATGCTAAATAATGTGTCTTTAAACAAAAATACACATAAACCAGGCTAAATAATTTTAACTTGTATCCATTAATAGTGTTGTTATTTTAAAACAGAGATAAAACAAGAAGTTATGTTAATGTTATGAATTAAGATTTCAGCACAAAAGAAATGAGATATAATATAAAATCACATGAGTTATGAAAAATATAGTCTTATAAGTGATTTTGGAATATCAGAAAGACTTAATAGTTTATATTTCTAAAACAAATAACTATTCTCAAGCTCCATTCACTGAAAAAGCATAGAAAAATAACAACCTAGTCTACAAATGATGACATTCAGCAGTAATTAGCACCACTAACACCCAGATTTGGGTCTTTATGTATGATGTCCCACTAAAAGGAACCAGGACTCTTGAAGAAATGGTTGGTTACAGGTCTGGGGCAAGAAAAGTACAAGATGGTCCAGGAGCATCTTGTGCCAGAAACAAAGGAAGGTATCCAGTATCACTGGAATCCAGTAAAATTCCAAACAAAGCTAACTAAACAAAACTAGGGAACCACTGAAAGTGTTCCCACTGGCCTAACATGTAGGAGAGCTATAGTATCAAAGAAAAATAGTAACTGCAATGATTGAAACCACACATTATTTTAAAGTCCATGAGTATATTTAAAAAGAAAAAACCTTATTTGTTATCTTTACCTTTGGTGATTGCTAGGACACAAACTCTTCATTCTAAACCAGGGGTTGGCAAACTTCCTGTAAAAGACCACATAATAAATATTTTAGAATATGGGTTCCATATCCAATCTTTGTTTCTTCTTCCCCTTCTCCTCCTTCTCTTCCTCCTCCTTCTACTTCAACAAGTCTACAGAGTGTGTCTGTTGCATATTCTTCTTTATTTTTATTAATACCCAGTGAAAAATGTAAAAGACAATCTTAGCATATGGGCCATACAAAAAGAGGCATGGGTCATATACAGTACATAGGCTATAGTTAGCCAACACCACTTCTAATATAAGTCAAGGTAAACATGACAAATTTAGTCCAGATTTCTTGTAGAAACTGTACTTTACAGTAATCAAATAACTGATGAGGAAAAATTCCTTATAGAAGTCCAGCTAATGAGACTAATGAGATCAGAAATAATGATAGAATTTTTAAAAGCCATCGTTAGTATACTGTAATGAAATAATAGATCTAAGCAATGATCATTACACTAAAATGGAATTAAGTAAATAGATGAATTAGGTTAGTGTCACTTTAATCCACTGGTTCCCAAACTTTGTCACATATTAGCATCACCTGGGGAATTTTAACAACTACTGAGGCCTTACTCTTAGCCCTGGATATTCAGATTTAATTGGTATGGCTTGCACCTTGGTCTCAAATAGTATCACAACTCCTCTGATCAATCTTAACATCATTAAAAGTGGAACAACCTGATATTATGTGCTTTCTCATGAGACGTAACAGGAAACGCACAGCATTGCCAAAATACGTAGAGCTGCCACCTATGCATTACACAAAAAAAGACATCTAAGAAGATGTGGTATCTTAATATCACTGCCCATTTTATATTCCACCACTTGAAGTAAGCTTCATTAACTACCAAAGATCTAAAAATGCTATTTAAAAGCAGTGGTCATTATAAGATGAGAAATTTTTTCTTTTCTATCCATTGACTTCATTCAAATTTTAAGTGGACAGCAAATCTATAATTCAGTAAAACTAAATTTTTCTAACCTCATTACATGTTGCTCACATCTAAAATTTTCTTGTAATAAGTGTTTCTGATATATTTAAATTGATCTATCTGTATGACTTTTTAAAACTGATAAAAGTCCATATTTTCTTTTAGAAGAAACTATCTCTCTCTACCTACAACTAATTCTTTTCAAACCAGGTATTATTTTAGTTTTAACTGTACTTAAACACAATCTGAATCAAAAAAATTCACTTTGAACTTACAGGAAAATTTACAATTTTGTATCTACAAAAGGATTCCTGTATAAAATAAGCTTTTTTATTGAGAATATCTTATGAATGATGCAATCTTTATCTTTTGAGATTTAGTCTTTCCAAATAAAATATTGCATAATGAAATGGTCACTCATGCTGCCCTTTCATTACTGGTTGGTCCCTGATTTTGAAAGCAAACTTGTTATTTTGGGAGTAAGTTATGGGTAAGGAAATAATTGCTGTGCTTCCTTGTTTTTTTCCTATATGTTTAATTTACTTTAGCTTTTATTAATTTTAATGGCTAAATTAAATATCTTTGACAAAATGTTTATTCACACTTAAAATGATAGTTTCATCTGTATTTGGAAGGAAACACAAAAATAAATAATTCTGGGGAATTATATAATAGTAAGGGGTCAGAGGTATGGGTTGGGGGAGATACTTTTCTAATTGTCTAGTATGGGTTATTTTCCTTCATTTTACTGAGAACTGAGTGGATCCTTTCAATCAATTTCACTCAGGTGTGTTTCTTTCAATATTTCCTCCCCTACATTGCTTCTGGACTTGTGAAATTTCTTGATTTATCCTCTATTTCCCTCTCCCAAATTTTCTCAGATATACTGCATGTCTTTGTCTCTTTAAGTTTGTGAGGATTACTTGATTTTATCTTGTATATCACAACTTGATTCATTTTATTATATAATTCATTATTATTTCTGCTTATTTTAATTTCATTCATACTTTTAATTTCCAGTAATAATTTTCTTTATTTGAAGCACTATTTTTCAGTAACCTTTTTTTGTTTAAGGGATGTCACATGAATATTAAGAGCCCAATTTATCAAATAATCTGTGTTCAACTCCAAACTCTAAAATGTATGTGGTGGACCTTGTGAAAAATAAGGATAAAAATAGTTCCTGGATCTATGATTTTTAGATCTTTATGATCTATGAGGGTTACATATATTCATACTTACAAATCACTTAACACTGTGGCCGGCACATAGTAAGCCCTCAATTAATATTAACTATTATTTTAATTATCTGTCTGTGGTTATACTAATCAAAAACTTGAAACAAGTGTGTTTTCTCTTCCTTGAATTATTTTTGTTTTCCAGGTTGATTTCTTTATCTTTGTCCCTTTCATTCAGGCTTTTTCTTCTCTTTATCTGATGATCCGTGGTAGCTTGTTCATGTTTGAAAATGAAGGGTTAGGTTAATTATCTAAGTAGCTAGTGTGCTTTTCTTCTACCTTGATTTAGGTAAATTTCTCCAAAGAACCTGTTTTTAAATGGAGCACAACTGAGGGCTCTCATCCTTACTTACTGTCAGTCAGGATTCAACGGACTGTGAGTCTGCAGCGAGCACAAAGGCCAGAGTCTCCACCCTTAACAGAACAGGAAGAGATCTGCACTTGGCATTTGGGGACTTCAGTGTATTTCACTCACAGATAAGTCTGTCTTTGCTTTTATCCAGCCTTATGTGTGGTAATCTAGACTCCAGAGCTACTTGAAGGTCTAACTTTGCAGATTTGTTGCTTTGCAACCCCCATATTTATATAACTCCCTTGGCAGATGGCTCATTTTGCTTCCAGAGAAATTCTTGGTTTGCAGGCTGAGGGCAAAACCCACTGGGATCATCTGATTCAGCTCTTCAGAATGAAGTACCCTTTCTAAACTCTGATGATTAGCCTAAGGCCTACTCAAAATTTTGAGTTTATTGACTCCCAACTTGAAGTTTCTTAAGGGCCCTGTTGTTCTTAGTTTAGGTTTAGCTGAAATCCTCTTTCTTCCATTTCTCCCGTAATTCAATTCCATTTGTTTCACATCTTCAAGCATTTTCTCATGGTTTCCAGATTGTTTAAGGTTCCCTTTTATGTTTTCTAAAACCATTAAATTATAGTCCATTTCATATATGTATTTTGGTCTTATACAGTTAACCTTTGGATAGATGGAATATGCTGAATTTGTATGCTGAATTTGACATTGCAGTCAAGTCCAAACTAACAATGTATAATAGACCTCTGTGTTTCTTTACATTTCTTATTTTTTGCTAGCTTCCTTGTCATACTTTTCATTACTTTCTTTAATCCTTCTACTCAAACCTATTCTCCTCAATCTCTACAAGCTCCCCTTCTATTTTTCTTTAAGAAATTGATATGCACAATCACAGACAACTCAAATTCACTCCCATCCTACAGGCCAATTTATTTACATTACCCTATTGTAGTATTTTCTCTCTACCCTCAGTACTTGAGGGGCCTTCCCCATGGAGGCCAATTCCTGCTTCTGAGCTCTTGGTTCCACCTCCTTTCTTGTAAAGAAGCACGCACCAATGCTGATCTGCTCTCTTCTCTATCAGCTCCATTGTTCTAAGTACTATTTGTTCATTCATTCTCTCCCTCTCTCTCTCTCTTCCCTTCTCTCATCCCCTCTCCCTTTTTAGAGGAATTCTTTTGAGCGAAATCTAGCAGTCATCCTTCCCATTCATCATTTTGACAATCTTTCTACGGATTTTGTCTTTTATATTTTTTAATCATATTTTCCCATTCTCCATTGTGGCGTGGTCTTACTAGGACTTCTTAAATAGTGGCTTTTAAGAAAAGTTCTTTTCTTCTTTGTTCTACCTTATTTATACCCAAGATACTAACAACCTTATGCTGTTTTCTCTGCCAGATATTTGCTTCTTGACCTGATCTCTATTCTAATCTTTAGAAAAAAAAATATATCTATATCTATATCTATATCTATCTATCTATCTATCTATATATATAACCTAGTGAATAACCACTTGGATGTCTCATGTGTAACCCAAACTCAAATAATCATTCACTACTCTCTCCTTCCTCTCAGTCAATGTCCCAGTATTCTTCCTGCATTTCCCATATTACTTAATGACACCTCCATCGATATAACACCCAAGATAGGGACTTGGGGAGCCAGTCAGGCTACATCTTAATCCTACTAGCCATATCTACCTTTTCATCACTTACATATGATTTAAAAAGTGGTCCCCTTTTGTTCCATTTGTATTCATATTGATTTAGCTTGGATCCTTACTACTTATCACCTGAGTAACTGCAACAGAGTCCCACGTGATTCATGCATGGATTTTACCCCCCCAAACTTTGCAACACACTCAAATCAATGAGTCTAAAACACAAATCTGATTATATCATCCCTTTAAAAAAATCGTCACTTAACAAGGTCATCGTGATCTGCTATTCAAGGCTCATCATCTGTCATGAACTCCTTCACACTTCACTCATTGTTTGAACTGATTTTCTCTTTTTTATACACATAAACACACACACACACACACACACACACACACATACACACACACACACACACACATACACACACACACACACACACAGATGGAGGAGATAGAGGAGAGTAGGTACTATATCATTTCATACTTCTGCTCCTTTGTTCAAACTATTTCCTCTCCCTGGAAGGGACTTCCTTTCATTTCTAGTTTGGTTAGAACATATAATGCATTTAGACTCAGCTCTTGTATTACTTCCGCAGGGAGGAGTTTTCTGATTTTTGTTTAGACTTAATTAAATACATCTTCCTCACCTAAATTACTATAGTAGATTTAAATTATTTTTGTCTCTTCATTTCCCCATGAAACTATAATTCCCTTTGGGTAGAGGTGGTATCATGTTCATCTTACTTTCCTTAAGTTCTTGGTTCAGTAGTGAGGTAGGTGGTGGGACCTTAACAGGGGTGGGCATTTTGAATTGAACAAATATATGTACTATATATCGCCTTGGGAAAAATACATAATTGAAGTGTTTTAAGGCTTAGATTTAAAAAACATGGTATGATAAATGGAATAATCTGTATACTTATTAGTTTTTCTTTCTTTAATTACAGATATTTTAATAATAGTATATTATTTGTCTCACAGGTGGTGATACTGTAATATCAAAAATAAAGTGAAATTGGAGTCTGCTAAACATTATTTATCAACCTATATATTTAAATACACTACTTTCCAAAGATATAATTAATAAATGTTTTCACATTTAAAAATTTGACATGGGGAGCAAATTTAACATAATATAAACTATTAATAATCATTTTGATAGAAATCAATTGGTTTGAGGGTTTACCTACCACATAGATATTATCTCAGATGACTTTGTTACTCTCCTCTTACTTGAAATTCTGTGAAATGGAGTACAATATCTGGTGTTTTCTTTTGTTTTGATTTCCATTTTTATATTTTTCTAAATCAATGAATTAACTATTTTTAATAAATGGCTGTTTCAACTAAGGTATTTTTAAAATCTGGACTCTGTGACATTCCACAAAGTTAAACACTATAATTATCCAGTTGAAACATTATCTCTTGAAATGCATAAAGACATAAATCCCTCTATCTATTTGCAGTGCTCCATTTGTGGATCTCTGCCTAATCTGGACTTTATCTTCCCACGATGACCCCATGGCCTGATAGACACCAGAGAGCTAGACCATCATCTTGCTAGAGTGACATGTATATTAGGAGAAGAGACACTCTTTAATCTATAACCCTACAGTATATCATATTTCCATTTATATTGTGTCACTACATTTTATTGACGCTTCCTGATATGTTCAAATAAGTTATGCTCTCATGCCAAAAATGACTGTACTGTCTCTGTTTTTACTGGTTTACCATTTTCTCTAGGGAACTAAGACGCATACTTTTGAGATTGCTGTTAAGTGAAAGTTAATACTGGATCCTGAGAGAAAAAGTTGAAAGTTTGAAAAAAAAGAAAGAAAAAAGAAAAGCTTGCTTTCCTATTTTTATTTTCTACCTCTAGTTCTTTAATGTGACTGTTCAAGTTCCTACAAATTAAAAATGAAATATGTTATATGACCTTTATAAGTGTGTCCAAATCAGGAGATTCAAGTGAAGAGTCATTTACATCCAGAGAGAATTAGTTCATCCAAGGGATAAATTTGCTGAAACGTGATTATATGGAATTAGACAGGATTTTGGCTAAGGAAATGTCTTCTTGAATACGAGTTTTCACATGTTTTAGTCTATGGATCATTTTAGGGACACCAAAGATCCCCAGAATGGGCTGACTAACTGAATATTGTTTTCTTCAAGCAGAGTCAAGCTGGTTTCTACTTCTCTAAGCCTGTAATTCTAGTGACTACAGAATAACAACTCTGCTATGATTAGAGATTTACCATCTTTAAATCACTTCTGGTGACTGTGATGCATTTATGATGAATTAGAAGGCCACCAACCTTGGCAACAGACAGACTTGTATTTGCCCTCTGATTATATCATTGATTGTTATATGAAAGTCTCTTTGATGTTAAATTCCAACAGGAAAAAAAATCACCTATTTCACAGTGTTATTGACAGCATTAATGTAAAAAATCAACAGTTCCTATACATAGTAGGAGATAACAAATATTTGTTCTCCATTCCCTGTAATGCTTCATCTTTCTTTTTTCTCCAAAACCTCAGCTCCTTCTCCTTGACATCTTTGGACTAGGACCTGGAAAACAAGGAAGATATTTTTCTGTTCCTTTGGTAATCTTTGTGTTGAAATAATATCTTCACTGCTGGTAATCATCTTGAGTGAGTTTTGTCCAACCAGTCTGAAACTGAATTTCAAAAAAAAACCAAAACCTTTTGATTGCCTTATTTTATTAATTCAGATAACAGAATAGTTAAAGGACAGCCAAATAATTACCTCATTAAAAATAATGAGAGCTTTAGTAGTACTTTTTTAATCTCCACCTCTGATTAAATATGGAAAAGAGGAGTAATGAAGAGAAAATTGATGTTTCTAAACTTAAAAGTAAAGATTCTCTTCATTTCCTGAGATTGGTAATTAAGAATTAAAAAATATATAATTTTAAAATGGATGATATTTTACTGGAAAAAGACCTAGAAAATCCTCCCCTAGCACATAAAATCATCACTGCCAATTAAATATTTTTATACTTTAATAAACTTTATTAAAATACAATATACATACATAAAAGTGTACACGTCATAAGTGTACAGAGCAGATTGTAACAATAAACATATATATCCATCAATGTGTTAAAATTAAAAATAAAATATATAAAATATTTATTAATTTAATATAGCAATAATAAAATCATTAAATGTAACATAAATATTGAATTTTATGTAAAATAACTATATTTTCCCAAACAAAATGTAAGAAGTGTCATTATTTACATTTTTCAAATTTCTTTAATATGTGTACTAATAGAAGAAAGTTGGATTTTTATATCAGTCTCTGCATTTTTTGCTACATGTTGTTCAGTTGAATATTTTGAAGGACATGTAATTTCATGCAAATATGTAGTTGGAAAAGAAAGGCTGTTTAAATATCTTTTTTCAGGTAATTGTGCATATATTTAACTTTGACAGTACAGAAAATCTCTACAAGTGGTAATTTCTTAAAGTTAAGTTAGAATGTGGAATTGAAACTGTACTAATCCATCGCCCCTCATACCTCTCCAACTTCCACCCCTAGATACAACAAATATCTTATTTATGCTACTTTATATTAATTTTACCTGTTTTGGGACTTCATATAAGTGGAATCAGACTCTGGATGCTTGTGAGAGAACAGGAGTGAAAATGGCAAATAACATCTTAGCATTATTATGAAAACAGTTTTGCCTCTGTAGACCACCTTCAAGGGCCTCAGGGACCATTAGGGTTTCCCCAACCACCCTTTGAGAACAACAATGATGTATAATATTTCATTATGTGAATACACATAATTTTTAAATCTTTTCTATTAATTAGTAAATATTTAGGTTGTTTATTGAAAAGATTATCCTTTCCCTTACTGTTCTTTTGTCTACTTTTGTTGCATCTATTTCTGGGTTCTAGTCAATAGAATACTGTGTTGCCTTAGCTATCTAATACTATAACAAGATAACAGAACCTTACTTATTATGGCTCTATAATAATATTAGATATGGTGTAGACTAAATCTTCCAATTTTTTCCTTCAATATTTTCTTCTTTATTTTTGGCTTTTTGCAATTCAACATTAAGTTTAGAATCTAAAATATCCCCGTGATTTGTTGTTTTCTCTATGGACTCTTACAAAACATTGGTTAGATTCATTCCTAGGTATCTTATGTTCTTTGATGTTATAGTTAATAGGACTTTAAAAAATTTTCAGCCTCTGATTGTGCTGGTTTATGGAAATACAATTAATACTTCTATCATGTGAACTTGTTAAATTTACTTATTTATTTTAATAATTAAGTATAGATTGTTTATCTCATGCAAATTCATGTCGTCTGAAATAATGACAATTATATTTCTTCTTTTCCATTATTTCTTTTACTTGTTGTATTGCATTGGCTAGAAATAACCTCAAGAAAAATGTTAAATAGAAGTAATGCTATTATATAGTACTGCCTCATTCCCAAACTCAAAGAGAAAGGTTTCATTGTTAATAAATTATCAAGGTATTGATGAATTAACTTATTTTATCATTAAGTGTATGTTTGTTGTAGAGTTTTGTAAGAAAGTTCCTTTATTTTCCTGGTTTACAAAGATTATTACGTAATGAATGTGAATATTATCAAATTCCTTTCCTGCACTAAAATACTAGTTTTATTTTTGTATCCTTGTAATATAGTAAATTGTATTAATGAACTTTTAAAAGAAATTTGCATTCCTAGGATAAATCCAACTTGGTTGTCATTTTACATGCATACATGTGCACACGCATGCACTCACGCACCATGAATTTGAATTGCCAATGTTTCATTTAGAATTTTAAAATCTATATTTGTGAGAGAGATTGTGTTGGAACTTGCCTTTCTTACTTTGTCTTTGTCTGGTTTTGGTATCAAGACACTGTAGTCTTAAACCAAGTTATTAAGTGTTACTTTTATTTTTGTGTGAGTGTGTGCAAATTAGAATTATTTTGTTGCAGGTGGAGGGGTGGATTAATTTCTTATTCAACATCTTTATTATTTTTTATCTATTCATTAAGGTAAATATATACATAATAAAATGTCTGTATCTTCAGGGTTAAGTTCCTTGAGTTGTTTTTTTTTTTTTTTTTTTTTTTGCGGTACACGGGCCTCTCACTGTTGTGGCCTCTCCCGTTGCGGAGCACAGGCTCCGGACGCGCAGGCT
>NC_041218.1:84282934-84284849 GCF_002837175.3 Physeter macrocephalus
GCATGTGGGATCTTCCCAGACCAGGGCACGAACCCGTGTCTCCTGCATCGGCAGGCGGACTCTCAACCACTGCGCCACCAGGGAAGCCCTCTCCTTGAGTTTTAATAACATTATATACCCAACTTTATATTCCTTTGTGTCCTTTCCTAGTAACTCCTTATAACTCTCCCACTTCCACCCCTGGATACAACAAATTTCTTATTTCTGTCTCCTTGGATTAACTTCACCTGTTCTTGGACTTCATATAAGTGGAATAATATAGAATATATTCTTTTGCATTTGCCTTATTTCTTTCAATGTAATGTTATTGAAATGCATCCATGTTATTGCATATATGAGTAGTTTATTCCTTTTTATCACATAATCTTATTCCACTATATGAGTATATCACAATTTATCCATTATCTGCTAATGGACATTTGGATTCTGTCCAGTTTATGGCTATCATGAATAAGACCATTATGTACATTTTTGGGAAGGTCTTTGTGTGGACATATTTTTTAGGGTAAATACCTAGGAAAGGATTGTTGGGTCATTGATAAATGTGTGTTTAACTTTATAGGACACTCCAAATCAGGTTTTCAAAGGTGTTGTATCATATTTTACTCCCACACAATGTATGCATACTCCAGTTGCTTTACATCTTCCAACATTTGGTAATGCCAGGTTTTGTTTTGTTTTGTTTGGCTTTCAAATGTGTTAAATGAAATCTCATTGTGGTTTTAATTTGCATTTACCTGATGCCTAATTTTGTTAGCATACTATTATGAATTTTTTGCCAATCAAAAATCTTTTGCAAACTGTCTGTTCAACACTTCTATCCATTTCTAGTTGTGTTGCTTGTCTTTTTTTAAAATTACTGACTATTAGAAGCATTTCTGATGTATTATCCTTAAAAGTCCTTTGAAAGATGTATTTATAATGAACATTTTCTAATGACCTATAGCTTGTCCATTCATTTCTTAATGGTATATTTTGATGAATAGAAATTTGTAATTTTGATGAAGTTCATTTAAATTTTTTCATTGTTGAATTTTTTTAACCTGTAAAAAAATATTGCCTGCCTAAAAGTTCATGAAGTTATTCTCCTGTGTTTCCTTTTAGAAGCTTCATGGATATATATTTTTAGTTTAGAAGTGTATTTTGAAAATACAATAATTCCATTTTACTGTAGTGTCCATTATTCTTATCAAGAAGTTACTGATTAGACTTTTTGTTCCTTCTTTAATGCTAATACGTATTTTTTTCTGATTGCCTCAAATTTATGTATTTCGTTTTAAGCTAATGCATATGAATTGTATGTAATGAAAGCAGATGTGATTTTCTTTGTTATTTATCTTACTTGGGTTGATGTACAGTTTCAATCTGTGGCTTGTTATCTTTTTTCTTCTTTGGAAAATTCTTGGCCATTTATCTCCTCAAATGCTGTTTCTTCACAATTCTATCCTTTCTCCTCCTTTGTAAGATCAATTACACATATATTATTCTTTTAAAAAACTCCCTTCCATATGTTTTTGTTTTGCATGTAATTTCCATGCTCACATCCATTTATAACAGTAGGATGGATATATTCTTCTACTTTATCTTCCAGTTTGCTAAGTCTCTCTTCAACTTTATATAATCTCATCTATTAATTTCTTAGATTCAGTTATTTCAGTTTTTCAATTTTTAATTTTGCAGTGAGTTCATTTTTTATGTTTCCTGTTTTGTGATGACACCTTCTATTTAGCAAAATTGTTCAAATCTGGGCTTTAGTCCTTGTGAAATCTGACTCCTGTGATGTAGTTCAAGAGTCCTACCTGCAAACCTGTCGGATTTATTTATTTATTTATTTTAACATCTTTATTGGAGTATAACTGTTTTACAATGGTGTGTAAGTTTCTGCTTTACAACAAAGTGAATCAGTTATACATAT